>NC_048899.1:1691868-1721333 GCF_011077185.1 Oxyura jamaicensis | reverse complement strand
AAAAAAAAAGAGTAAGAACGGGAAACAGCAGCTCCACACAATACAACATTAAGTGATGCAGCAAAAGGATGTCTTAGAAAAAGCTGGCACAGCAATTCTCTGCCCAAATTCCTACCAATTGATTTCATTGCAGTTTGCTCAGTCCCAGCACAGACAAAACTCCGGAAGTCAGACCTGTTTCCACCAGTTTCTGCCCTATCTGCTTTTGTCAGGTTACACTGACAGTTTCTTTCTATATCAGCAATTAGATTCCAAAAAGCATTGCTATTTTGAAAGAGATCACCCAAACATCCCAGTTACTGAGCAAAGGTTTAAATCAGAGAGTAATTTTAGTGCACATGAACTGGATTCCTTGAAAAGGAGACCAAACCCCATGTGCCTGTACAGCTACCCACTAAATGCGCTCCAGTTCCTAGTGTCATCATAAAGATTGTCCTTTGGACAGCTCCAAGCCACATGCACAGCAGGAATGTTTGGATCGAGGGACCTGATTAAACATAATACAGTGTAAAAACCTAAACCAAATATATTGCTGATGTCAGGGTTTTGGCACAAACTGCTTTGACCTACTGATTCACTCCTTTTAAGCCACACTACTCACTAATGCACACACTGCCCACAGGCCCTTGCCTGCTAGCTTTTCAGCTCCCTCCTATGAAATATATGTTCCTATGTTCCTCTTGAACAGCACAAGAAAGAAGAAAAAAAATTCTTCAGAGGATTTCCATATATAAGAATACTTCATAAACAGAAATTCTCACTCATTCAGAATGGATACAATTTCATTTCTACAAAATCAAAGAATTACACAAAATACCTTTTCACAGACATTAAGAATTTACCTGTCCAAAAAGCTGTATAAATACTGGAAAGTAAGCATGCCAAGTTACATGACGAATACGGTAATCTACATTTTCCAGTCTAAACCAGTCACCTGCAAAAGTGAACATGGAAATCATATGCACATTTGTTGTTTAAGAGGAATGTACTTCATCCTCTAGTAAGTCATTATGGAACCAGACCTACATTAATAATATCTTCTCATAGCTCACTGCATTAAGAAAAGCAAAGAGCAATCCAAGATGATTCTCTACAATCTTACCCCAATTCTATCTTTAGATTAACGATGTAGTATGCCAGAATGCGTATCTGAAAAGGAAAGATGAAGTGATAAAAAAGCAAGAAACACACCGCGTTACTACAACATGGTTCTGGCTTACCTATGTGATAAAGTCCAATCCAGTCAGTTGGATCAACTTCTTCTTTAATATCCCAGAAAATGATGAGGTTCTGAGACTGCCCCAAGGTGTATTCATACATGCTGGCTGTCAAACTAGATCTGCTATCTGAGGTCACTAAATCAGTGTCACTGTTGGCACGCTGCAAGTTCATGTTCTCAGCCATGGTGCCCTGAGATGCCAAACTCTGCAGATTCTCTGGGCTCAGAGTATACCGGAGCTGCGGGTTGCGACGTCGCACAAAAAGCAGATGTTCTCGTGCTGAACTGGCCATCTCTTCTGCACTTTTGTCAATTTATGTGAAAAAGTTGTTGTTCAGAGATCTATCATGAAGAACAAAAAAAGAAACTGTTGAAGTGAGACAGCAGGTTATTCAGTCAAACATCAAATGAAGAGGTCTTAGTGCAAAAGTATTTTAATTTAGGACCGTTCCTACAGAAACCTATAATGGATTAGATCTTTTACTTCATTACTTTACCACTACAGCCAGTTAAACTTCTATAAATAAAACAGCATGAATCATTAGCAGCAACATTCAGAGTTAACTACATACCGTGAAATAAATGTATAGGCCAGAATGCAACAGAAAGCGAAGCATCCAAGATAGAATCTATAGATTGAATATTCAGAGTCAGAGAAGTGTTAAAGATATTAATAATGTTGGGCATATCACTTCAGTAGAAATACGGTATCACAGACCTATGCTACTATATAATTATTTTGTAAGGATTTTATTATTGTCATTTTTAAGATACAAACATAGGTTCTGGGATTCTCTACATCAAACAAAAAACGCCACATCACTGTCTGAGGTGCTTTAGAATACGGGCACATGTTCAATTAGTCCAAGTCAGTTTATCTGTGAAGTTTGATTTTGTTCTTCTTTTATACACATTATAAAGCACAGGCCTTATAAATACAACATCTTTCTTTTAACCCTGAGTCGATACTAAGTGGTCTTTGCTGGAACATCAACCTAATATCATCATACCATACCTTCATGTGCACAACCTGCAGCTCATTATCTGTAATGAGCAAATAAACGTACCACTATTTGAAAATAAGCCCTCACATTACTCACAACGTGAAATAAATCATCAGAAAGGAAGATAGAAACAGGAAATTATTAAAGCAGAGGGAACAGCTTGCAGCAGGATAGAATCAGAGATGGGGAACCTCTTGGCATAGAAGGGGATATGGAAATTTCTGTAACTAAGTTACGTGTCTTTGACCAAAGCCGTTTGCCTTTTTCAAAATATGTCTAAATATACAAATAACCATATATAAGAAAGATGTGTGCATGTGCACATACTAAAAAAAAAGTAAATGTGATATCTGTGTATTATTCTTAGGCTTTCTTTTTGGTGTCACAGCCTTCAGCTATCACACGCAGATACCTTTATTGTCTTAAAATAACCTGAGCATTGTCAGACAGCACTGAATGTCAGCTGCTATAACGATCCTGGTTTCCAGCAAGTCAGCTTCTAATTTAGAATTAGGTAGAGCCCATAAGAAATAAATTGATGGGCTGGCCACTTCCAGAGCCTTCAAACTGTAATTAGACTTAGAGTAAACTACTGCTATCAGTCACACATCTGACAACTGGTTTATTAAACAGACACCATTGCCTGTAGAGGTCAAAAGACATTTAGTAAGTAAAAATAAAAAACACCTAGAGCACTCTGAGATCCCAAGACTGTGATCAACAGAATTAAAAAAAAAGTCAACAGTTTTCTTTTCTTATTCATTCTTCTTTCTGCACATGACCCTCCAAAAACTTTCTTCCCTTCAATCTATTTCCCCCACTCATCTGGAATTTTCTTTTTAACATTTCAGAGCATGCACTCTTTCACTGTATCATAGATTCTTTTCCTTTTTTGCAAATTTTCTTTGATTTTTTTTTTGAAATATTAAAAAGAAATTCAAAAATCAAAGTTCAACTCAGGCAGCTGTATGCGATTCATCATACACTGCGCATGGTTCAGCATCAAACTTTGCAGAAAAGGAAAGAAACAAAAATTGAGGTCAATAACTTTCCGCATCCAGAAGTGACATGGAGATTACCATACTGACTTTGTTTTGGCTGCATACACAAAACATTTTATTTTTGGTGCTGGACATCAGCAGGGTTCACTAACTCATTCTCTGTCATGTTCCTGGGTACTTTGCCTCTGACACCAACGTCAATGAGGAACTTGGTATAACAAGCTCTCCTAAATGAAAGCCTCGAAAATCAACTTCTTGTTTCTCTGTGCAGCGTACTATTCTCTAGATTTGAAAATACTGGGAGACTTTGAGACCAGAAGTGTAAATAAGGAATGTTCCCCAATTGCCTTATGGCAATAAGCCATGGAAACCTACTGAGATCAGATCAGCCTTTGCTTTCCAGACTCTGCAGGGAGGTGCATGCCAGAGGACAGCAACTTCCAAACTACGTTACGTGATCCTCCTTTTTTATTTTTTTCCTTTTTAGTTTCTTTCTTTCAGCATGTGCTGTTGCCCAGATCCTGTTAACAGCCACACACAGTGAAAAAGAGAGATTGTTTGAGGTTAATTAACAGACTGACTGATAATGAGCTAACAAGTTCATTTTCTTCTGTCCCCTATCAGGGGTTTAACATCGTTTCGAACCACTGTATACAGTTGTTTTACAACAGTCAGAAGAGTGCAAGTTAAAGACGAAGTTTTAAATAGGAGGGATGTAAAAACATCTTTGAGCTGCAGAGCAATACATTGTACCCGTGGCAACGCTGACATTTGTTGGAACATATTGAAAATATATATCCAGCAGATGGACAAACTCATCCATGTATAAGCACACATGGGAATTAACTTGTAGTAGCTGTAACTATCCTGCACTTGGAGAGGCAAGAACAGCCTGAGAAAAATGTTAGCTCCTTTCCAAGAGTCGATTTTCTTAAGTCTTAATTGTTATCATTTTGGTGAATCATGGGCGCAATTACAATTTCTAAAGGTAAAACAAAGCAGAACTCTACATGCCGGCTAGCTGCTCCAATTCTATTTACAAATCTGGGAGTCTAAGCAAGTCATGATTTAAACAATGATTCCAACTTAAAGCCATTGATGTCAATTTGCAATGAACCAACTAAACTCCCATGTAATTGAGCTCCTATTATGGAAAAATTATTCAAAAAATTCAGGTCTCACGGGCTTTTACGTTATTTTTTACATTTAGTGAAACAGGGGACCCAGTACCACATAAAACTGCTACTTATCAGCTCACAGTAAGCTGGGAGGCTTGTTAAGGTTATCTGTAAAGAAATAAAGATGACATTTGTGTTGTAAGAGAGGAAAATACAATAGCTATAAAATCCAAGCCATAAGGAGTGATGGAAGAGAGAAAAAGAGCCATTAATTTAATTATTTGCAGTCTGAAACGGAGATGAATGCCTTACACAGCGCTTTGCTGTCTACAAAATGACTTGCTTATCTACCATTTGGTTAACTATTCCCGAAGCCTGCTGTTAATAACATAACTACTAGCACACTAACAGATACGTCCTACCAGAGACTGGAAGTAGGATTTATCCTCCCACCTTCACCTCCCGCTAAGCGCCAGTGAAACAGCATTTGCGTCCAGAGCACGCCGTGCTGACGGCATGCCTAATGGGCTCCCTGCACCTTCCCAGACACGGCAGTGCGGGCAGTCAGGCTGAGTGGGATCGAAGCACGAGTTTCACTCCATGCTGGATCAAGTGTGCAAAGAATATTGCTCAATGCAAGCCAAAAAATGGAAATGGAATCTAAAGCATAGGAAAAATAAAGGCATATGATAATTACTGGATAGCAACTTCAGCAAAGTATTTCAGTTGTAAAGTAAAACCGGTACCAAAGCAGCTTATCCGTATCACAGGGTTTTCTTCAATGCTTCACAAGAAGCTTAGAGAAAAATAGGACTGATTTTATTTTCATTTCTGACTGGCACAAAATCGGGATTATTTTTATCTAAATATACCTCTTAATTACTAATCATAGAGGGACCAGAACCAAGAAAAATAAAGAGTTTTAAAGGTTCCATATGACACACAAAATACAAGTAGAAAAAATCCCTTTGACTTCAGTCTTCTTCACTAAAGGAGATTCCAAAGCAATGTCAAAGCATTTTTGACACAGTCAAACACTCTGCAGTTAAAAAAAAAAAAAAAAAAAAAAAAAAACATGAATGAAAGTCTGGGAATTCCAGCACAGGAATAACCAAAAAAAGCATCCTGCCATACAAAGCAACACTGAGTTCACATGCTGCCCTGTTTATCTTACTCATAACCGTGATTCACTTCTTGTTTACGCAGCGGATCTCTCGTGTGCCTTACAGGTCTCGCTCACTGCCTCTTCCCGCAGCATCTGCTGCAAACAGACTGCAGGGGCTGGCCCTGAGCGCGACGGCCGCCTGCTGCACCGCAGGACAAGGCTGGAGCTGCGAGCAGTGACCCAGGGTGCTGCTGAGGAAGCATCGAAAAATGCATTTCATCTGGGGACTGGCTGCATCCCCTGGCTCTGCAATGCCGCCCATCAGCGAGGATGGCTGATGGCGAAGAGGAGCGAGTGCTCCGTGCACCAGCACCCCATGGGCAGGACACGTCCAGCCTAAAGGGCCAGAATCCCACCTGCATCAAACAATGCTTGGTGTCCCTCCCGGATGCCACTCACTTGCAGGGATGAGCAGCCCACATAATCAGGCTGGCAAGCAGAAGGCATTGAGAACACGGAGAGCAGCAAACACGCTGGTTTCCCAGTCACGTGGTGTGTGACACCACCTTACGCCATACAAAGATTTCCAATTGCTACAACAGACATTTGAAGTAAAGGCCTCAAACTGGCCAGCTTTGAGGTCATAGGGGCTGAAAAATAACTTTTATCTTGAATAAATTCAGAACCTCAGGGGCCTTCCTCCCAAGAGAATTCAAAGCTAGCTTGTTTTATGGCTGTAGCTCTTTCCAGCAGATATTTCCATTTCAAATATCCAGTACATCCCAAAACATCTATGGACAAATTTCCTTCTGATACTGGCTTTGACACCACCCTCCCACCCCCCAAATTCTGCACAGAGCACTTCAAACACCTGCCAGCAAGTTACAATTCTCCATTTCAGATTTCGGAAAGTCTCATGTCAGAGAAGGATGCGCACACACTTCCTGCACAATAGCTTTTACAACGTATTTGGTGCTAATGTACTGAAGTATATTTAAAATATATATTTAAAATTTATATTTAAATCAATTATTTCAAATTGATGTACTTTAACTAAACGTCTTTCATCTAGCAATCGGTGACGTGCATCCATCTCCAAAACAAAGACCAGGCGCCATCTTTCCACTGGCTTGTAGTGAGATGCAGCTGCTGAGCTTCCTCTCACCTTGTCAGTTCTTTAGTACTTCTTGTTTCCCTTTATGTTGAAGGGAATCACCCATTTTTAGTGATTTTTAACACGGTAGATGTGGACAGATGGGCCCCTGCTGGTAACATTCACCTGCTATTTATTCGGCAAAATCACAGGTAGCTCGTCTTGCCTGAGATAAAGGGAGGAGCTTGGTAGCTCTTTTAAGTTTCCTTCCAGACCTATTTTCTGGTATTTCTATGACTATCTGGAGACACAGATTTGGGCTGGGAAAAAAAAAAAAAAAAAGCCAAAGATGACACGAAGCATCTTTTTCTATACTGACAGAAATAAAAGAAAAGCTTCATCTTTCTGCCCAGAGGCCCTTTTTCTTGTCATTCCTCCTGGAATATTTCCAAGAATTTCTACTCATCATATTTCCTGTGATCCACACCATGAAATTTCTCTCAGAAGGTATTTTTTGCTGTCTGATCATTAGGACTTTTCCTTGCTAGCTAATGTTTTACCAGATTAATGTTAACCCGTTTAGATGCTTCCTATTCACCCATCCAAATAACAGCAAATGTAAAAATTGTCACAACATTCAAGTGCCAAGAAAGATCAGCCAGTTGTGATCTCTGTTTTTCTCCACTGCTTAGCAAGCAGAGGGTAATATGGCCTTTTTATTTCCATGACCATGGCTATATTCTAAGTCTTCAAGATGATTTAGCATATGAATTAATCAACCTGCATCCTGTAAGAGAATTTTAATATTTTTCCAGTAGATCATGAAGTTCAGTATTTCAAAAATATAACCACCATATTACGCAATTACAGTCCTAGCACATGAAGCAGAAAACTTATGAGAGCTTGCAGCTAAAATGTAATTAAACCAGTTCAATATTGCTGCATAGAACACTGAATACACATTAGATCTGCATATTTTAAATAATGATAAATTATCCAGGTAAGCAATGTGAACAAGTCCAGTGACTGGTACATTAGAGGAATAAAAGAGCACTGTAAACCTAAAGAATTTGTGACTGAATTAAAAGAAAAAGAGATATGCTATAAACTTGAAAAATCACATTGTTATAACTCTGACAGCAGTGTTTCATTTTAATTACACGGCTGTTAAAAATACCCCGGAGAGATGAGAAGGGAAAGATGCTTCTCTCTTTTCCCTAAGTTCTTCTAAACTTGGGCACGATGATATTCAAGGCTTTTCTTGAGTAGCCAGTTTTGTATATTTCTTTAATTTATGGTGTTCTTTTTACAAAACAGAATACATTCAAAATGATAGGAAACTATCATCATAACACTTAAAAACTGACACATAACTTAGATCCAATTTAAATGACCTTTAATTGCCTTTTTTTAATGGAGTTAAATTCAAATTTAATTCAACTTTATGTTAATTGGATAGTAACCATCCTGAAATATAAATTGTTGTATCCAGAAGATCAAACAGATTAAGTTAAATTCAAAAGCATTTTATTTTTCTGCTGATCTGCTTATTTTTTTCCCTAACAAAGCCCCTAGACTTCCATAATATGACAATTACTGGATACTTTTAAAAGCAGCTTAGCCCAAATCAATGATGATGAAAGAACTAACTTCTGGAAACTGTATTCAGGTATTTTAAGGTAATAGTACAAGTTACTGTGCTGAAATTTGACAGTGATTGATTATTTCCATACAGGAGAGAGGGGTAAAGGGGGGGGGGGGGGCGGGGGTGGAAGAGAGGGAAGGGGGAAGAAAAAGGGAAGCAAAGTGCACATGCACACTCTTGTCTCCTTTGGACGCAGATCTGGTGACTCACCTCAGATGTTAAACATCAGCTCCGATTACAAAACTACCGTATAATTTAGACTGGCTGAAATTCTTCCCTAAGGTAAAAAGCATATAGTTCAGCATAAATATGCATTTTTAAAAACAATCTATGCAGAGCATTATACAGCCAGAGAATAGCTCAGTTAATTCAGAACGTAACAGAGTATCTGAGACCTTTTCAATGCATTTCCATACAGTTCATTTGGAAAGCTGCTCCTATATGCTTCTGTATCTAGCAGGAAACAAGTATTTGTCACTCTCGTTACCTTAGCTGCTTGAGTAAGGCTTACACCTTCCACCCACCAGCTGCGAGCTCCTTCCATCAGTGAGTTATTCCTCGAGCACATTACGGAGATCCAGCTGATGGAAGGCTTCGGTGCATTTCTGACAGGTGGAGGCAGTGTGCCAAGGAGCCCAGGAGGCACTGCTGTGCTCTCAGCACGACTTGGGGTATCGGCTCTCACACAAAAGTCAGCGTGGAGCTAGCTGGTACGCAGATCCGGCCACCGGCCAGATCAGTAAAAGGTCATGAATCTGTATCCAGAGACTAGCATTCAGAAGTGATATAGCGTGCTGGAGGCTTTTCTAACTTGCTGGGTTTAAAGGCTGAATTTGTTGTGGCCACTACTTGAGCCTTGCCCTTATTCAAGCAAAGCCAATACATTCCAGCAAGAGATCCAAGACAAGACTTGAATCTTAGTACCAGAGGAGTACTCCCAGACAGCCACGATGGTGGTGCTACAGGCCTGTAAAACGGTCATTTTTCAAAAAAGAACACAACAGTTTTCAACAGTTTCTTAAATTTAGTCTTTCTCCAGGTAAAAAGCTGCAATCTTAGCTCTTGGCAGCATACGTGCAGTTACACTGGTTTTGGCATGTGCTTACTGACACGCTCTCTGCGCTGCTGTCCCCACAGCTAAGGGGACCCTAAAACAGTTTTGAAGCTAACTCAGCCTGGCCAAGCACAGCGTTCAGTAAAGAAGGCTCAGAAAACCTGTCTGAATTTACACTGAGGAGATTATGGAGAATTCATACAATCCTTTCTGCTGTGGCTACCAGGCTGTGACCTCCAGCTGGTCTGCAGACGTATCTTTGTCTTGCTCTGCGGATACACAAGAGGATATCCAGGGCCTAAAACTCATCCCTGTCTTTCACCTGAGGTAGCAATGCAAAAGCTGCACACAGATTTAAGTAAAAAGTACCTGATATACTCCTTTCTTCTAGACTATTGACATAAAACATGACTGGAAGTGTTAGTACAGTCACACAGCCAAGAGGCTATGTTCAGAAGGCATTACACAGCCCCTCAACCTCCTCCTGGAGTGGAAGCCATTTTAACCAACTTCATTTCTTTCAGTAACCTTGTCTGTAGCACAACCCCTCAAAGAGTTGCCGGTCAAAAATTAGGTGAGATGGGAGGTACAGACATGTAGCTATCAAAGTGTATTACCAAGCTATGGCCTTGGGTAATTTGCCCTACAATATTACTCTAGGGAAATCTAGACTCAGAATCCCCACTGCCACCGATTTGATCTTCAGTATTCATGACACTGATCTATCCATCACTAGCTGCTGCTGATCGGCTGTCCTGAACAATTTCCCTTCAAGTACTGATGCAGTTGCTCTCGGTTTAGCTGTCTGACATCAGGTCACACAATCCACCCCAAATACAGCCCCCTTTAGAAGTCTACTTTATAGTCTCTGTGAGGAGGTACTTTGCCACAGGATGAGGAAATGTGAACATAATTATTCTCTGAATAAAATACTCACGCATGTGAAAGCTTCTGAGAATTTAATTCCATGAAAAACTGGACGCCTGTTTAACTCCCTCCTGTCTTTAGGACTTCTGGAGCACTATCAGTACCAGCCCAGAGTTCCCAATCCATATTCGTTCTCCCAAGGCTATTTTTTCCACCACAAGGCATAGCAAAGACCAAAACACTGAACTTTTACAGAAAAGAACAAGTCAGCATTTGTCTGCCCAGAAGAAAGTATAAAATGCCAGAAGGCCTGACAGGCAGCAAAGAAAAACTGTGTTGCTTTGAAAAGGAAAGGAAAATTGCCAGGCAAATCAAAAAGCCATTTATAAAGCAATGTGCTTGACAGAAGGAGAAGTAGCACAATTATTTACTACTGAGTATCAGAGTAGTTCTGCAGCTTCATTCCAAGTGTCACGCCCATAAAGGGCAGCCGTATTTTAGCTGTACTTCCAAGAGCCTGATTTAAGTATCTGCTGGGCAGTTACTAAAATATAGGATATATACCATGCAAAATGCAATTTTAGATAAATGTTTTAATTCACTTTTCAGCTTGAAATCCATTCTAAACTGATGGGAATCCCTGAAATCTAAAACAAATTTGAATTAATATTGTTGGTTCCACCCAGGCAAATCCAAAACAATCATTCCCCTTGTCATGCCCATATAAGCTCAGCTGTCTGCCAGATAAAATAGATTTCATTCACTGAAATGGTACCAAGCCACCACAAAACAGGTTGACTTTTCACACTCAGAGATCCCCATGTTATCAGGAAACATAGGAATGCTTTGTCCTTTTTGAAGTGGCACACCCCTTCAGTTCATCATGTCATTTATTCATTTTTGTTACAAAGGGGATATTATCAGCTTGAAAAATGGCAATTCTGTGTATAAAACATGTTCACTGACTTCAAATTCAAGAATTCCATTACTGAAACATGCTAACGGACTGAAAATAGAATACAGAAAGACTAAGGAAAAATAATCCCTGGTTCGCCATGTTCGAGAAGTTCCAGCCTGGTACACTGATCAGTGGGTGGAGCGGGAGACATCTGAAAGAGACTCAGTTGGTCCCCTTAAAGAGTAAAGAAAAATTAAAACCAATTCGTGTACCTGAGTCCTGCAGATAAACTATTGACACAATCAGCAGAGCAAGAAAAGAGGAAACAACTGTTTCACGGAGACTGACAAATGTTGCTGCAATGAATTTAAACTGCCCATCAACATATATTCAAATTTCTGTTCTCCTGTCACTCTTACCCTCTTTCTTGGTATTTCAATGAAAAGCATTTTCCCAGTTTTTCTCTCCCCAAAAAGGGCTACATTTCATAAAGATTTTAAGACACTCTTTGGCTGAAACACAGTTCAAACACTTCTGTTTGCCTACAGTTTCATGGCACTTTTTGCCTGAAAACACAGGAATCAACTACTGAATATCTCCTGAGACTAGCAGTGGGAGAACTGTTAGCCAAGCCACACAAAGGCAATGTCCTTTGCTTGCTGACTGTGCAACCGTGTGTCCTTAAGGAGCACGTGCCAATAGCAAAACCGTTTCAATCTTACCATCTTTTGCATAACAGTACTCCTCGACTCAACGGAATTTCTTTTAATCAGCTATTTTGATTACCTGTTTTCATAGCACTTCAAGACACACAGCAACTCGTAGCGAAAAGCGAACAATTCCACCACATACCGGTTCTTTTTCCAGCAGAATATAGAGCACTACCACAGTAACTAACACTGCTAAAGTGCAATACTGCGTACGCTCAGTGTATCAGGTTACAAATACTGCAGAGAACTGAACAACTGTGAACGTAATCTTTGCGGATGGAAAGCCCTGAAGATTTTCACCTCCAGTCAACTAACCAGTCCTACTCTCCTTTCAACTGTTTCCTTATAACCTGTGGAAAAGAGCCTCCAGTAAGGAAGGTGTCCGTCTGCATCCCATTTGTCTGTGCTATGCACTGATGCTCATCTGCTGCTGCAACGAGAAAGTCAGTGGGGAGGTTCACCAAGGTGCTGATGATCTTGCCCTCTTATCCTTACAGGATGCATCGCTTTTAATATTCAACACATGCCGAGTTTATAAAATAAACCAGTTCTATAAACAAAAAGACAACATAACAGCAATTTTAAGGTTTTCTTTTACGAAGCAGAAAATAGTGGCATGCAAACATTTCTAGATCTAACAAACTGTTTTATAGAAATACAAATTGCAGTTTCATACCTTACTCGAAAAATATATTCTCCCCAAGAACATACTAGCTCAGAATTTCATGCTTGAACGCTACAACAGAATTGTTATGCACCAACTGCTTTACTATCTTACTGTAGGCACTACTTAAACAGTTTCAAGCAAACATTGCAGCTGGTTAATTCAATATGTATAGAACTTCAAAGTTTTACTACAAAATAAGTCAGGTTGGTCTAGAGTTCCTCTCAGTTGGACAAACATTATTCCACAACTATGCAAGTCAGACAGATTAATTTCTAATGAAAGGTTATTAACTGAAGATGCCTGCATTTATTATGCTGTAGCATGGCCAACAGTAGGACACTCGGTCATCCTCTGTGCCACACTGAGCCTCTGTCTGCTTAATGCTGAACAACTGCAGAGCAACTGCTGATGCTGATTGCTGATGCTAGCAGAGGTGAGGACCACAGCTCTACGGAAACACAACCTATCTGGGAACAGCTGAAAGCACAGCCTTCAAAGAGAGGACTGGAAGGGAAAAGTGATGTCGATAGAAAAAACGTTTTCCCTATTTAACAGTTTACTGATTTACAGTTCACAGTTCATAATCACACTCCAGAGAAGCAAAAAACAGTTCAGAGTCCTGAGGCATTCCACAATGACCAAATGATACTCCTGCAGTACCGCATAGACCACCATCACCTTCAGTATGCTTTTGTCCAGGTCTGGTCTGTGCTTGGTTCAAAAAAATTACCTGAGCTAGAACACAGACCATTAGGAAGCTGGAAATATGAAAGCCATCAAGCTTTCTCCCCTTGTGAATACAATACATTATTTAGTTCAGTAGTTCCTGTTCTTGCAGGATTAGTGACGCTTTGCTCACTTTCTGAACTAAATGAAACAGAAAACCTCCCAAATCTAAATGAACAATTAACGAAAGGACAATAATACAAAGTGTGCCATATAAAGATGAGGCCTATTATGAATTAATACTTTTATTATTAAGTATGCACAAGTTTTTAATAAGTAGAGCTAAAAATAGTGCCATGCATCAGAGGATTTCTCCAGGCTCTACAATTTTCATTCATCTCCATTCTGCAAAGAATTGGGCCACTGCTAAGAGCACTCTCGCTGCGCATTTTTACACTGTTGTCAGCGGCTCTAATGCAGCATTGTGGAAAAAAGCCTCTGGGACCCAGGCATAAAGGAAGCTCAGAGAGTGGGGGTCTTCAGATAAGTTTTGAACCAATCGGCAGCAAACTGTGTGGGATTTCAGTCTGCTCAGCCCTCCTCCTGACAGGCACACCTCTCTCAGCAGCACAGACCCCATCCCCAATTTGTGTGGTTATTAGAGAGAATCCATCTGAGAGAAGTCTCCTGCACCAGACAGCACACAGCAGTAGATTTAACCACTAGAGATGAAATTAAAAGAGAAATATGCAAATCTTTAGGTTTTATCTTTAAAAAAAAAAAAAAATACACACATGCTCCTCATCCTTTCTTCATATTACCATGGAAAAAAGTCTAAAATGAAACCAAATGCAACAAATTGGAAAATTCTGTTTGTATTTCAACACTAATTTATAACACCAAGTCGCATTACAGGCCTAAGTGAACAACAGATTTTACTAAGGGCTGCGCTAATTCTGGCTCAGCAGAGGCGCGTTGCGGAATGCAGCACGATTCTATATAAATCCACCCCAGGGCGTAGGTGCTACAGCACCAGGAAACGGAAGAAGATTGAAATCAGTGTTTATAAATACAGGCAAGAAATCCCAGTGCACATGGCACCAAAAATATAAACAGAAGTTAAGACAATCTCATCGGGAGGCCTAAATTTGCTACGCTTCATGGTGGGGGAACTTTTAAGGCATTTTGTTTTGTGTGCTGTTTTCAACGTGACCTTGGAGGATTTAAATCAGAACATGCATCTTCAGTAAGCAATTGATTATGCTAAGAGACAAAAGGCAACAAAACCAAAGAAATCATGGCGCACTGCATCCAAAAATTACTGAGATCCACACTTAAAAAATAATTCTAGTTGGGTTTTGAATTTTCTGTTTCTCGATGTATAACAAAAATGTAATTTAATCCATATCAGATATATTTATGTTTGAACAAAAAAAAAAACACCTTATAGCAGAGCTATGTTTCAACTTCTCATGTCTCAGCTTCTACATATACATGCTTTAAATCACAGTCCATCCCAACACAGGCGCCTTCATTGTCTATTACTATTTTCATCTTTTTTCTAGGGTACAATGCAAGAAGTGCGATAACTGATTCCTTGGCTTACTCTTCGTGAAGACGATTTAAAAGTTGAGCACTTTATGGACATATCATTACTTACAATTAATGCAGAGTAAAATTCACGTTTTACTGTATGCTGAAAATATTGTGGGCAGAACACGCACACACACCCCCGAGCATCATCCTAGTAAACACTCAAGCTGTAGGTGGCACATGATTTTTGAACTGATCAGATGCCCATTATTCCTATCTTTCAGAAAAGGAAGCCTTTGCTGGTTCTATTTCTACTAATGTAATAAAATTTTAAAAAGAGAAAAAAAAAAAAAAAAGACACTTTTCATTATTTTGTACTATCTATGGATGCATTTTGGGCTCCAAAAACCCGCTCTCCCTTGAGCATCCAGGATGCAGTTTTACTTGGTTGTTATTGTTTGTTTGTTTTTTTCCCCAGTTACATATTTATGATTTTTCATCTGCTACTATATAAGGCCCATCTGTTCTTTTTTCTGTCCTTCTCCAGAATATACCATCTCTCAACATCTGATCTTTCTGCAATGGCAAGAAGAGGTTGTTTTATAGCCTCCTACCACCCAAAGCCCTTCCGAGTGCCTTGAAGGCAGTGACCCACCACCAACCTGTTTCCTCCAGACATCCCAAGTAAAGCCTGTAGTCTGGCATACATTTCCTAAAGGTGAAAGGTAGCAAAATCGCTACCTAGACTCCTGAATTTGTTACAGCACTTTTCTGCATTGTTTCTCGAATCCAGTACAATCTCCTTTTTCTTGCTCCAAGCAAGCGTCCGACGCTTTGGGATGTATTCAGGGAAAACAAAGAAATGCACATGAGCAAGTAATGTAGTCAGATCAAAAGTGTGCTAGCTACTCAAAACATGCATGTTTAACTTGCATGTATTAACTTGAATGAACGTTATTTTTCATTAGAGGATGAACAACTACACAACAAGAAGAGTATGTATTCCTTTTAATTTTACAGAGTATTTGTGCTCTGTAAAGCTTCCATTTCCGAGGAAGGGGCAGAGTCAAGTGCTCACCCTGAAGTACGAGGCTGGAAAAGGCACGCTACAGAATAGGACGTGGAGTGACATATATCCCCGTTAAAACATTTAGCTTTAGACTTCAGCTGACAATTAGGTAACTATAAAAACTACAGCACAGAGGCAAAAGAAGCATTTTGCAGAAGCATCTCACAGAACCTGGCCCCAGAGGATGGTAAAATCCGATTCACCTACGAGGTGCTGCATTACACTTGTTAATTTATGCTTTTATTTTTTGTATGAAGAGGAATTTGATGAAAGAGGCTCTGTCGTGACTGTCCACGTGCCACCCCTCTACCCCACTCCACAGGACAAAACCCTGACAGCCAGGTGCCCAACTCAGAGAGCAGCTTAATCTCATTCATCATTGCCTGTACACACCTCCTGTTTCTTAATACCCCAAGAACAGTAGGCTTAACCTTTGGTTTAACCTAGTAAATAATCTGACTGGAAATAGGTATGTGCAGCCTGAGTGAAAAGCAGTGACGTAAAAGACAACTAAAAATAAAACACCCATACAGGTTGGTGGCTGTTTGGTTTGTTTTCTGTTAGTGGAAACGCCCCTCCAACGTGGTGGTAACTTCACAGGGTGACCTTCCCCAAAAGCAAGATGCAATGCAGCTTTCTGGTCTGAAAATTCCACTGCCTCCATGTCAAGCCTCCCCTCGTGCCAAATTCCCTGTCAGTCAGCCTCTGCTGCAGGTTATTGCTAAGCACAATTAAGAGGGAAATCACTAGAAACAAATACCTGCAAACCAATTGGACTTCACGGCCTGCCAAAACTGCAATGTCCTTATTTTAGAACACAGGAATGAAGTCTCCTACTGCCATCACAGGTCGGCTGTTTCCTATGAAGTTTCAGGCCACTTTGATATTTTTTTTTTTTATTCTTTATCTAATAGATGGCATGACCACATGGTTACAGTCAGACTAATGACTTCTACCACTCATTTGCTTTGTCCCTATGATGTAATTACAGTAGCTCAATATTTATAAAAATATAAAAATAAAAAGTCACCCTTCCATCAGGTTCTCGAGCAATGCGCTTTAGCTGTTTCCTAAATAGCAGCAGCAGCCCGAGCAAGCGGAGGATGTTGTCATAACTTCTCTAACACTCCTACCCGCGCTGTAATGTATACACAAACCTCCGATTAAAATACAAACAAATCTCACAGCTGCCAACATCAAAAACTCAGGAAGGATGCTGGAACTGCTGAAGAATACCCAGGCGTTAGACAATGCAGCAATATTACTGAAAAACATTTTATAAAATAATGCTTCTAGAACCCAGAAGCTGAACATTTATTATGAAAGCCGGGTTCCATCCAGTCCAACATTTTGAAGTGGCTTAATGTAGTCCTGTTATTACAAAGTAACCCGTGTGATTTTTTTTCCCCACTTTTCTGTACTATATTTAACAAACACCTGCACAAACCAGGAAGCATTTCCCGAAGTCCCAACCACCACCAGAAGTACCAATAGCTGTTCTCGCCCCCACAACCAGCCCGGTGACACCACTGCCAGACTGGCTGAGGAACTGGGTCTCTCCTTCAAGGAAAACGTTTCACTCAAAGCCTTTCCTAACAGCCTGCAAGATGCCAATACACATCAACAATGCCAACTGCATGCAGTTGAGAAAGCAAAAATCATTTGAAACCTCCTGTGCTACCACAATGCAGACTGCACCAGTTAACTGCAAATTAGCATCCCTATCGGACACGGCCCACGTTTTGAACTCAGCTGTCACAACAGAGGGTCATTGGTTTGTGATCAGCAGTAAAAACTCACTGGAAATTCAAAGGTTTCCACTCATACTGACTGCAGGAAACAGAAAGCAGGCTATTTTTCAAGGTACCAACACAAAGATAATTATTTTAAATCTGCTTCTCCTTGGTCACAAACCAACGTAGATAACCAGGTAGCTGACATCTCATCAGATGTTATATCTTGTCCAGAACAAAAATAAAACTTCAATTATAAAAGATGCTACTCTCAGACACAAGTATCTTCTAATATTTCTTCCTATCAGCAAAGAAAAAAATTGCTGTACTGGAGGAAGCATTAGCTTTGTAATTGTGCATCCAGCCTAACGCTGAGCTGGAAGTGGCTATGCACTGGAGTTGACCAGGTGTCACCATCACCTCCAGGCACAGGGACACACGGCATACACTCAAGCCAACAGCTTTCCATCAAAATGACTTGATGAAATGTATTACTTACCTTCCTAACATTTTCTAGAAAATGAGCACCCAAAGCGCTGGCTTAGCAAAGCCGATCTGTACTGCAGTGGATCGGCACTGTAAATTTGGATCATCACTGTAACTATCCACCTTCCTTAATAACTTACCTTTGAGATACGGTTCCTGACGGAAACACTACTAAAAGACCTTGCAGAGGGCACTAAGAGTGCAGGAGCATACCTGTGGTACTGGGGTGTTAGGACATGCAAGTGGATCCCTCTGATGCAAGGGAAAAAAAACTAAAATAACACACCGGCCTTCAAGGCTAACCATCAAATACAAACTTTGCAACAAATAGGGAGGAAGGTTTTGCATGAGTAAGGACAAGCAGTTTCAAACCTGAAGTGCTGTATGACCACAGAAGATGAAGTTTTAATATTTGCTTTCTTTGCTGTGAATTTCAGAGCTGCTTCTGGAAGTAGCTTATATCAGGTCCTGAAGAAAATCCAAGGGCAGCCAGAGGCTGCATGCGTGCATGTATCTGTGTCAAGAGACATGCTCAGCCTGGCATCGTCCTCCTGACTTCCGGAGAGCTGGACATTAACACCAGGGAAGCTGGTGCTGATCTAACCGAGTTCAGCTCTGACCAGCAGATGTGCAGGGAGCACAGGTTGCACAAAAGCAAATCAATAGGCTGTTAAAAATGTGTTAATAGCACATTTAGTAGATGGATAGATCATTTTGCAGAGGGAAAGGCATGGTAATTAAAAGATCAGCGAATATAGCCATCGATCCATCAAGGAACTTTGAGGAACAAGGGACAGAAAATTAAATCCTTCCCATCATAGTCATGTCATCAGCCTTTCAAAACTCACCAGAACCTGAGATTTTATTTCTCTTGAAAGAGTCCCTCCCACTTGTCCTCTTGGGCATGCCAGACAGCTCAGAGGGTCTCCTGCTCCCAGCAGGTGCCAGACACTGGGTTTCACACTCAAACAGCACCCTCAGAAAAGCTTACAAAGACTTACAGAGCACATTGGCCAAGTCATATATGATGCATGTGCCTGCTGACCCCACATTTTAACCAATATCCAGCTATTAACATGCTAAGAAATGTGCGTTTTTTTAATTTTGTTTTTGTATAGTTGTTTTGTTTTGTTTTAAACCAGACAAGACTACTGGAAATTCTTGTCAGTCCCCAGGACAGTACATGCTGCTCCCTACAGACAACTGGCACAATTTAATTTGGAAGGCATGACACAATAGGCAACGAAATTCCTGGGGATCAGATTGCTGCAGATGGTGTTAAAAGGTGTCATAAGGTGTCATAGGACCAGGCAACAGAAATAATGTGATCTAGGCATGTGAGACCAGAAAAACAATTCCTGAAAAACACACGATTCCTCAATGCTAAAAAGTGCAACTCTGCACTGTGTCTAAATTTAATGGGCAATAACTAAGCACAGAATCACAGAATCATCTTGGTTGGAAGAGACCTCCAAGATCACCGAGTCACGCACCTAACTTGGTGTCGTCTGCAAACTTGCTGAGGGCGCACTCGATCCCCTCGTCCAGATCATCGATGAAGATGTTAAAGAGGACTGGCCCCAGTACCAAGCCCTGGGGACTCCACTAGTGACCGGCCTCCAACTGGATTTGACTCCATTCACCACAACTCTCTGGGCCCGGCCATCCAGCTGGCTCTTCACCCAACGAAGTGTACGCCAGTCCAAGCCATGAGCAGCCAGTTTCTCGAGGAGAATGCTGTGGGAAACGATGCCAAAAGCCTTACTGAAGTCAAGGTAGACCACGTCCACAGCCTTTCCCTCATCCACTAAGCGTGTCACCTTGTCATAGAAGGAGATCAGGTTCGTCAAGCAGGACCTGCCCTTCATTAACCCATGCTGACTAGGCCTGATCGCCTGCTTGCCCTGCAACTGCCGCATGATGACACCCAAGATAAGCTGCTCCATGAGCTTCCCTGGCACTGATGTTAAACTAACAGGCCTATAGTTCCCCGGGTCTACCCTCCGGCCCTTCTTGTAGATGGGCGTCACGTTTGCTAGCCGCCAGTCAAGTGGGACCTCCCCCGATAGCCAGGACTGCCCATAAATGATGGAAAGCAGCTTGGCCAGCTCCTCCGCCAGTTCTCTCAGGAGCCTCGGGTGGATCCCATCTGGCCCCATCGACTTCCATACATCCAAATGCTGTAGCAGGTCGCCAACCATTTCCTTGTGGATTGTGAGGGCCACATTCTGCTCCCCATCCCCTTCCACCAGCTCAGGGTACTGGGCGTCCAGAGAACAACTGGTTTTGCTGCTAAAGGCTGAGGCAAAGAAGGCGTTAAGCACCTCAGCCTTTTCCTCATCTCTCATCACGAAGTTTCCCTCCCCATCCAGTAAACAATGGAGATTCTCCTTAGTCCTTCTTTTTGTGTTAAATTATTTATAAAAACATTTTCAACGTGAGTTTTTATAGCTGTCCTACATCTACATGCAGACTGAGGAACCTTTTATGTTAAGGCACAAATGTGTCTTCCAGCTCTACCTTGGGGGGCCACACAGTAACATAAAATTTCTCAGAAGCCAGTAAGCGTGTGGGCAGTGAGAGACCATACCTGCAGGTCCAGGCACAGCCAGGAGGGATATCCCCTCAGCCTGTACGGGGGGAGTTGAAGCACACACACAAACACGTGCTGCCCATGTAAAGACTCGCTCGATTCCTGCTGACACTAACGGGATCCTTCCTGTCACATCGAAGTGCTTGGGATCAGGACCTTATCGAATGGCTCATTTCAGCACGGGGCTGAAGCAGAAAGTGCCATGTGCCTTAGGTTCTTCATATAAGAAAATAACGTTCTTGTGACAAAAAGATGTAAAAGAAAAAAAAATGTAAAAAAAAAAAATCTCATTTTTCCTAATCACAGATCAAAACAAGCTCAGAAATACATCTAATGCACTAGATGTTATTTTACTCACTTCAAATTTCCGATTTGAAGATACAATTTCCTATAAGCACCTACCCTTAGGCTTAAACAGCCGCAGCTCAGATTGCCATTTCGCCTTACCTATAATTCATAAGGAGCTCATTGTTAGTCCACAAGCATGGTTCAGATACGAATGAACTCTTCTATTATTAATACATCTACAAGAGAACGTTCAGCTTCGCATAATCAACTACCTCCAGGGCATTCAATAGTTTCTCTATATTTGTGGGTGGGGTTTTGGTGGTGTTGCTGGTGGTGGCGGGGTTTTTGTTTTGATTTTTAATAAAAGAAGCATTACCATTTCCCATCAGTCAACACACTGGTATAGACGCCCTATATTTCATAACAGGCAATTATTTTTGTTCAAGATGAAAACAGAATTAGGTAATATGCTGGAAATACTACATCTATTTTATATCAAATGCCAAGCCACTAAAGAATAATAGATACAAAAAAGGCAGGAACCAGTCAGAAGCAATCTGTCTGTGCATTACGACATTTCTGAAGTAAAGAGTTGAGATTTATTCTTGGAAATGCTATTGTGCTAAATAAATACAAAAACCATAGAATAACTGTTTACTTTTAAAACAGATTTTTGTGACTTTCTGAGATTAAGTACACATTCTTCCTCTGCTACTTACTTCAAATTTCCTTCCAGAAGGTGTCAACATTACTTTAACTCCCTGCAACACCTTTCAAAGTACGATATAATAAGAAAAGGGTTTACATCCTCCCAATACATTCGCTTGAGAACTGCTATATAAACCTCTCCTCGCTTCTCGTTCAAAGCATCCGTAATGACAGCTTCTCTAATAGGTACCTGATAGGTGTTAGCATTGTATTGCCTTTAAGCATGTGAATATTTAAAACAACTTTCACAATATATATATGAAAAAACTGAACACATCGTTATGACAGCAGACTTGTAAAACTCCGTGACAGAGCAATGCACAAGCCACCCTGCCAGGAATACTCTTATCCAAAGCCACGCTTTATTTAAAAGAATTGTCACCCTCTAATAAACAGAGTGTTTTATTAGCAAACTGTTTGCTAATTTGTACTATTGAAATGCAGTCAAGGAAATCAAGTAATAAAATTTCCTTGAAATGCACGATTAGGTACTTGGAGAAGCAGGGTACACGTAAACACAGTACATTTACAAAAGTAGACATTCAAGTTAAAAATTAAAATAAGCTATTAATAGGATGAGATAGCTTGTGACTCATTGTCTAACAAAGGAAGCACATCAGGGAACAACAAATAAAAAAATCAGAAGACTGCAAGTATGACATTTTAAAGCTATATGCACAAGCCATTTACTTATTAAACACAACAGGGTGATGCATTTTCCAAGGGGACACAGCCAATGAAGAGAAGAGAATATGCCAACCAGGAAAACATGGTCAATGTTCAGATAGAAGAATCTACGTCCAAAGATATGTCACATCCAAAAAAAAAAAAAAAGAGGAGCTCTCTTGCACCTGATAAGTAGAAAGATCTCTGATAAAACTTTTTCATTAGGCTTTTTGTCACCGTTCTTTGTATTTTCCCAAAATATTTTTCCTTGTAAATATTTGTAGATTTCACTCAGACTGGACCCATGCCTCCAAATCAGTAAGTGTAAAAGAAGAACATGTCCAATGATGTACTTTTGAAAAACAAAACAAACAAACAAAAAACAAACCACCACAATCTCGCAGTCTGCCCTTAATTTCAACGTTCTCTTGTACCTAGCAAAAAACTAATCTGTGCAGGATGTGGCAGTACAACAGCTTGAAAGTAAGCATTTGAATAGACAGAGTAAAGTTAATTTCACCAAAGACTCTCTAAGATACCAATGCATTTTTTTTCTTTAAATTAAATACATAAACTTCACTGCTTTCAAATATTTTGGCATCTTGATAAAGCTCTATTTACTTACTAGGAGAAACTCAATTTTTTTATTTTATTTTTTTTTTTTTTTTACAACAGTTTCTTATCTATCAACAGCAATTCTTCCCCAACCCTTTTCAGGAGAAAAGCTAAAAGTACATACAGTAAGGGGCTGATGCTCCAGCCTCTGCAGGCCAAGGCTCTGGCCGGACCACACCAGTATTTTGCCCAAAGTCTTATTCTCATATTGCCTGTTGGAGTTGAGATTATACAACTAGTTTCTAAACACACACAGAGTTTGATACAATTTTGGCATTCCCTTTACCGCTTCTTTTCCTAAAGACAACAATCAACTCTTTTCACCGACTTTGTAGGAATTGTTTTATTTCCATGCCTCTAATAACAGTGGTTACTGCAGTGATCCGGTGTGTGCTCCTGAGGGCCTTTTATGCCACAAAATGAGATCTTGCAAGTTTAAAGCTCAGCAACTTCCCACACTCCTCAAAGGTGTATCTCACCTTTGCAGTGAGGCAAGTAACAGGAAGATCTGTTTTCATCTTTGGTCACTCACTTACACGTACAATCTTTTCACACACAAAGAACAGAAGTAAAGTACGCCGTCTTCTTTCTCCCAAAGGTTTCACTTGGATAAAATTATCTGCGATGTTCTCATGGACCAGCAAAGTTGAGTGCCAGCAAAGTTAGCCAAAAATAATGTAAAACTAATCCAAAACGCCTAATTTGGAAAGACTGCCAAACTCTCTGTAGTAAGTGGCTGACACACTCTATTTTTGTCTCAAAACATTCAACATCTTTCCCCAACAATAACTACATTTGTTTTTAAAGTTATAGTAAACATTTGTAAATGTAAATGTATTGATTCCTATACAACCCATCTTCCATTCTAAGTAGGCGCTTACTTTTTGAAGAACAGAAACAATGAAGGGTAGTAAAAGACATCGATGTATATAAATAAAAACCAAGTCCTGCACAGAATACCAAAGTTCTCTGCCCCCTGCCCTCCCACCCAGCCCATCTCCAAGTTCCTTTCCTCTGCTCCACTTTTGGGCAGACTGTTTTCCGACAGCTCAGACTGGATGAAGAACCTCTCTCATCACCGCTTTCTCAGTGCCGTGGCTCCAGCTTTTTCATACTACATACGTCAAATGGCAGAGTAATATTACATCATGCTCTCAAGAGGAAGCAGTTTTAAACAGCAAGCATTTTTATATGAAGTTTCAACTTCATATATACTTGATTACTTATGATTTAATTTTTCGTGCTCGTAACTTTTCTTCATATCACAGCCCATCTCTGTCTCACTCATCTACCACTTTTACTCGGAATAACTGAAGGACATTCCCAGGACTCTCTCAATAAAGCCCGCTAACACAACCCAGCTTGGCTTACTAACACTAAAAATAAGGCAAACAAAACTGACACCTCAAAATGCAATTGTTAAAAAGATAAAACATAAAAAATCAACATAAGCCAGGGCACAAAATAAATGCATACCTTGAAATGGTACTGACTAATGCTTAGGGCTGTGAATTTCTGAGATTTTATATTTATGGTAAGGCTTAGCTAAGCCCATTGATATTCTTTCAATGTAATTTTGGAGTAATATAAAGAAACGGAATCTAAACTATGAATTTTAACTACACAATAATGCACATCACCACATCTCAATCACCATCACTGGGAAAATAAAAGCTTTGCTTCTCTTTTCCAGGCTGACGCTGCGATTGCAAAGATAGACTGTGGTTAAACGTATATAGCCAGATCCAATGATTTTTACTGCTGTTTTTTATTAGTGGTGAAACAATTTCCCAGAAATCTTCTTCCTTTCAGAATTAAAACCACAACATTTAGACATGAGGGTTTTCCCCTCCCAAAATCTCCAGCGATAATTCATACTTAGTGTTCCTTCAGTAAAATGGGAAAGTGGTTAAAAACAAATCCGCAGACAGAGCGTCAGAGCTTCTTGTCTAGAGGAACACAGGTACATCTGCTCCTCTTTAAGGCATTATCACACAGGCAATTACAAGTCAGCACCCCTGAGTGAAGCAGAATATATACCTTAGTTACTTGAATTTCTCTGTTTAAAAGACTAGAGTGCCTAAATGCCCCCAACTCCATCTACTTCTCTATTTTCTCACTTCATAATAACTGTTCTGTTTTAGCTTTCTACAAATGGGGAAAAAATAAACTTTCGTATGGCTTCAGGACTCTAAGTAGCAAATCTGTAACTATGGAAAAAATCTGAGAAATCAAATTCCCAATTAATGCAAAAGAAAAACATTGGATTAGAATGTTGTTCTCCTAATTTCTCAGGAACAGATCTTTTCAATGTAGTTAAAACCCTGCTATACTGTAGCTGTGATTTAAGAGGACTCCTACTTTTGGGTAAGTGCATAATGCAGTGCACTCAGTCTCTCTAATTTAAGGGAAGAATTGAACATAATCATCACGAAGAAATCAACAGTAATTTAATTTTATACTGCACCAGTTTATCTACAGGTAGTACAAGAGAGAAGCATTACGTACTGCAGTCACTTCCCTCTTATCTCAAGTCTCTTCTTTGTCCTCCCTCAGTAATGAATGGGACTTTATAGAAACATTAGTTTCCTAAAAGCATTTAAGGAAGGTATGAGAAAGCATTGGAAAACTTATTAATTCATTAATTCATCCCTGCATAGAACTGGAAATCAGCATTTTTATCAAGTGTATCAGTAGAGTTCACTCTTTCTTTCTTGGTGTCCCTTACAGCATCATACACTACTGGGTTAGAACATAAACCCAAGTTTCACCAAGGAACACACCAAGTTTCAGGAAGAAAATGAACGTCGGTATATCATGCTATATTAAGATCCCAAGATAGTAAGTATGTTATGAAATTTGTTTTCAGAATATGTTAGTAGAACAAATGATGAAATAAGGCTACAGACTGCGTTTCTGAAAAAAACTCATACAGATTTCCAGCACAAGCTTATGAACAAATCTCTAAGTAAAGTAGCAAGCCAACCAAAGAATGAAAGATTTAAGCTGCTTTCATAAAGCTGCTGATTCCAAGGGGTTTCACATCAGATGCAGCATGGATAGTAAAAGCTAGTTGTGCTTAAATTCTCTAAGAATTATATATTCCTATTTTCTGTCTAGAGATTTTCCTCATATTTTGCTCATCTCTTTCAGGGCCTGAAAGACTTGATTGCGTGAGCTCCCACTTCTCTTCCCTGCAGTATCTTGTGCTCTGCGACTGCTGCAGGCTGCCGGCACAGACCAGCATCAGCCCTGGCCATTGAGCACGCGGCCTGCTCGGGAGGCAGTGCTCGACTCGACATCCTTCACTCTCTGATATTTATATTCTGTCTTCTAAGAGGTTTTTCCTGACCACAGAATAAAGAACCAGCGTGACCTTAAAGCTGTTTTGTGTAGATGTCTGCTGCAACCAGCAGAAAGCCATCTTTACTCAATGCTGTTCCGAAATTATGCAGCTTTTCCTGCTGTGGGTAGTAAATCATTCATAAGTTTAGCATCGCTGACTTGGAAATGAATTATTAGCTGCAGTGAGCTTGGAGACACCATAACAATGCGTGAACAAAACTGTTATGAAGATATTCATACATTTTTCTCTTTAAATAAAATGCATTTAGTGAACAGTCCCCCAGTAACCAAGGCAACCCGAGCTGGTTCGCACCTGACTCCTGCCACGTTTCAGTTCTGGATTTCCAGGTTTTCTGGCATAAAATGGAAAGGATGCCTGTGTGGTGCACACGCACGCTTATACATTGTATATAATTAGAAAAAGGGTATGTAGACATATATTTATATGCACAAACCCACTAAGTATATGAAAGCAAATTTCCGGAGTTGAAGTTCTTTGCATCGCAAATTTAAAGGTGTAACTAGTTCAAACATTACAGTGTACTGGAACTGTACGCAGCCAATGCATCTCACCGTTAGTTTTCCGTATTTCACGTCCTCCCTCTGAGGGTTCCACTTCACCACAAAAACACTGTACTGCCTCAGCATGACCCTGATGCTTCAAAGAGATGTGCAAGTACAAAGCCTTGCTCCAGGTAAGCTTCAAACCAAGAAGACGGATCCATGGTTACTAATGTATTTGTGATGTTAAATTACACAATTCTTATGCAGCGCTTAGACAAAACTCCTAGTCAGCGTTCAAAGTCAGTGGTACACAGGTGCAGACTCCTAGATATTTTATATAAATAGCAATCACTAATGCAGAGTGTGAAGAAAGGAGCTCATAACAGCAATTTGTTAGAGTTGAACCTCCAAAAATACTGAATAGCGTTTAGGCAAATCTTTCTTAAAACGTTATGTCGTTTTTTCCACATGAGGATTACTTTTTGAGGTGCATAAAAATATTTGTGGAGAGCAAACCATTTGTTTCTTTTTAAGAGGGGTATATCTTCACCCTAAATTACTCACACATTTATCATATTTGAGATATCATACCTACTTTTTTCAGAATTACGTGGATAACCATTTGTAGCAAGTGACTAATACATAAATACCTTTGAGGGGTGCTTCGTCACTTCCCCAATGTTACTTTTTTTTTTTAAAAAAAAAAAAAAGCATTACTTGCCCTGTGGGATTTACATGAAAAAACTCCTTATCATTCTTCATTTCTGTGGAGCAGGCACTTCAACTTTTGCCACATGCCAGTAATTATTTTATGGAAGACATCCGCAAGATGATGTTGCAATATCTATCTATATAGATACAAAGCTTGCAGCACTAAAATATTTCAGTGACACTTACAGATTAGACATTTACCACTGGCAAGTCATTGGAATATCTGCATTCAATGGTATTTATGACAAACATTGACAACACACAAAAAACCTACATGAAAACAGATGTGTAAAATGGATAAAGCATCATTACAGAAGAAAAAGACGATCCTCAAAATAAAGACGTCCCTTTAACGTGCAGTACTGGAGCAAAATATCACAATACAAAAATAATCTTGTTTCCACACAAGTCACAAAAATATGTGGGAATAAAACATCCAAATAAAATGAATTTGATTCAAAATGTTCAAAAATAAGAAAGTGAAACTGAGAAACTCTGCCGACAAGCAAGAAAAACCACGAACAATAGTTACAGGCTAATACTTCTGCAACATAGTAGCAATCCTCCACCTCTGCGTTGTTTTACTTTGTTTAATACATTATGTAGTATCACTCTTCTTTCCCCTCTCATTTAATCTGTTTTTTTTTTTTTTTCTCTTGTATTTCTTTTGCTGGTCCCCTAACAACATGAAACACCACGGAACTATGAAGTTATTAGTATGTTTTTACATTGTTAGGTTTTTGTTTTCCTTCATACGTTAAAACTCCAAGTATTACACTCACTGACAGCATCAGAACAGGTTGCTCAGAGAAGCTGTGGAACTGGGAGATTCTCCCTCCTCAGACGTCTGGACATGGTCCTGGGATGTTTCTGCAGGTGGCCCTTCTAGAGAACTAGGATCTTTAAGGATTAATCTAGGTAGATTAAATACATACAATAAGCAGTAACTTCCTATTCACCTTGAAAATGTTTTATGTATATGATCTGTAAGAACAGGTTTTAGGCATATTCTAAGAACATGTAGACTGGCCTAAACCACGGTTAGCTTAGCTGATTCGCCATGGAGCTATGCCAATGTCTATTTGATAAGAACCCCACACTGTAACTTCCACCTCTCTGAGAATGACCTGTTTCCTGGTGTTTGGATATGCTGTAGTTTAACCCGGGTCAGAATTCATAGTTGTTCAGCGTGAAGTCCACCAGAACAAAGGCAGTCACAAGCAAACCATCAGGTTTTGCCTGGGAGAAGACTCCTGCTCTCTATTGAGAAATTCTTCTCATTGCTTTCTTACCTGCACTCTCAAACTACTGACTTGGAAACCTTACTTGTGAAATTCTAAACTGTTCAGACTTAAGGAAAATGAAAAAAAAGGTGGGGTGGAAATAAACGTATATATATATTACAAAGGTGAGTTAGTTTCATTTCTTCAGCATTGATTAAATTCATTCAGCTTTCAGAAGTGTGGAGGTTTGTAATAGCAAAATATTTTTCCATGTTTTCAAAGGTAAACTTTGTTGTTCACATACAACAGTCACGATGGAAACTCCTCTTCATGTGTCTCAAGCATCACTCCCTGTAGCCATGGAAAAATCTAAGAAACAATCCAACCCTCAAGTTTTAATTTATATTCTGATTGCAAAGCTGTCCCAAAATTTGCTAGCCCACATACAGGTTCAAAGTGGCACGCTCATCAGAGAGCTGTGGGATCACACGTGAGCATGGAGCCAGACACACGAGGAAAAATATTCCCTTTCCAGACTCTTAGAGTGGAAGAAGTATGATGGCAGCGGTCTGAACAGTGGGAGCCAACTTGGAAAAAATAAAGATAATAATAATTAGGGGGGGAGGGGGGAAAATAACAGGTGAAAGTCAAAATCTGGGTGCCCTGGATGCTTTGGACACTTTGGAAGAGATAGCCTGCACTACAAAAAAATCTCTATCAAGGAAAATTGTTATTAACTAGAACATGAATAAGCATCTACTTTGTGAACCCTCCTATTTAGATTTTCTCATGGAAGGCTACACTCAGTTCATATTGGCCTGTCCAACTCTAATGAACTTGGAAAAAAATCATTCTGACATTTCAGGAACAAACAAAGCTCCTGGTACCCTCCAAACAACTTCTTAGGGTTGCTTTATTCGTGTGTTAAGATGATGAGCAAGGTG
>NC_048899.1:1671634-1691858 GCF_011077185.1 Oxyura jamaicensis | reverse complement strand
GGAGAGGAAAGAAAGGAGAGGAAAGAAAGGAGAGGAAAGAAAGGAGAAGCAGCTAGCAGGTCAACAGCACAGCAAAAATCTCACAACAATGACAGATTTGCTAGAGCCTGCATTTTGGAAAGCACTGGGCTCTCAAGAAGTCAGTGAGAACTTACGTGTATTGATCCAAGGATGGAATTTGTATCTTTTCTCTGCAAGTCTGCCAGAGCAGGGCACTCTGTACGCCAGATGAACGGCTCTGACCATCCTATCAACCAACAGCATTCAGTCAATATGGAGATGAAAGGCCAACCTTTTCCTCTTAGCACTGCAGAAACCCTACCACTTCACTAGCACTTTTTCCAGTCTTCAGCAGCTTCCTAGTGTTCAGTAA
Source organism: Oxyura jamaicensis (assembly GCF_011077185.1). Taxonomy (NCBI): domain Eukaryota; kingdom Metazoa; phylum Chordata; class Aves; order Anseriformes; family Anatidae; genus Oxyura; species Oxyura jamaicensis. The sequence continues at coordinate 1,691,485 of NC_048899.1, read as the reverse complement.
GCTCATGAAAGGCCAAGAGCATCTTATAATCTGACAATGTTTTTGTTTTTGTTGTTTTTTTTTTGTTTTGTTTTGTTTTTTGTTTTTTACTTTACAATTACCCTACAGGAGGTTGTAGCAAGATGGGGATCGGGCTCTTCTCCCAAGCACCAAGTGATGAGAGAAAATGGCCTCAAGTTGCTCCAGGGGAGGTTTAGATTGGACATTAGGAGAAATTTGTTTTCTGAAAGGGCTGGGGGGCATTGGAATGGGCTGCCCGAGGAAGTGGTTGAGTCACCATCCCTGGAGGTCTTCAAGAAAATGTAGACATAGAATTTAGCAGCATGGTTTAGTGGTGGGCTTGTCAGTACTAGATTAAAGGCTGGACTAGATGGTCTTAAAGGTCTTTTCCAACCTGAACAATTCTATGACTAGCTACTATACAAGCTACACTCCCTAAATTAAATGCTTTCTTTTATCCTAGAAAACAGTGAAATTAGGTTTTTGCTGATTGCAAGGGTGTCCCACCAATCTCAGAGTTGCAGGATCTGTGCAGCACAGCGAAGTGTTTATGCCAACAGTGAGAGAACGTGTGGACTTCCAGAAGGTAAGTTTTGGGACTTAAAATTTGACTGCTTGGAACGGGGAACAAAATTGTAATAGGAAATAATCCAGGAAACACCTAAGTATAGAAACAAAAGCAGATCGGTCAATGTGGGTACCCAAATTAAGATGTACACCACTGAAACCTGAACTGGAATTGATAAATGGTAGGCAAGAGTCAGACAGAAAACCTAGATGCAGAATAGAGTATTCTCACCTCTCCAAACCAACATGCAAGTCCTCTCCTCAGGATGAAGGGCACTGTTTCAGGTCAAGCTCTTACTCAGTGTATGTTGTATAGGCTCTGAGGCTGTACTTGCAAGATTACCACTACCCATTAGCCTCACCAAGTGCTGAAATAGAAAGCTGAGGAACTAAGAGCAATGCTGCCGAATGGCAAACATTTACAAAATAAAATAAAATAAAAATCAAATAAATATTAGCATAACATGAAGTGAGAGTTAATATTTTTTTTCACAGAAAGGAATCGGAGAGAAAATGAAGAAAGATCCTGACAGAAACAATTATCTGGTATCTTCATGATAATAGAAGCAGAACTCATTTCTGAAGGATTAGAAGCCACATCATTGGCAGCAGGAAAAGCTGAACCCTGTGCAAGAATGACTTTGATTGATTCACTGTCTGTTCTTGTTAGTCAGAAACTCTCATGAATTTACTACAGACTGTGATCAGGAGCACATAGTTACGTATGATTCCTGCCTGGGAAGAAAAAAAAAAAAAAAAAAGGAACAAACACGGGTCTGCAGGTCTCAAGCACCTTCCCCACCCCCAAATCAATCCAAGACCCCAGCACTGAGAAGAGCCACGTCAATGACTCTTCAACCCAGATGCAGTGTCTTTAATCCTCCTGTAGAACCAGCTATGGAGCATAAAACAGTCTTAGTGGGAGTTTTCAAAAAGAAGATTGGCCACCTCCTCTCCTTTCATGCAAGTTCGGTTCGGTATACTTTCATACACAAAAGTTCAAAGCTAATTATAGTTTTAGTTTATCTTTACACTGATACTGAATATATTAATTACTCTGATATCTTCCAACACAGTCATTTCAAAAAGAATCAAAATAAATTGCCAGTTCCTGCAGCAAGCCCTTTTTTATCAGACTAATGAATTATCCAAAGCTTCTGTTAATCCTTAGACAGCAGTCCTGAATTTCCTCACACAAGAAAAGACACTTGACAAAACAGAGGAATGATGCCAGAAGAAGAAAGCAAAGGAAACTCTGATACCTCGATTATATAGCTCGTTAATTTTAAGCTATACACGTTTTCATTTAACCTTCAGAATTACTGCATTTTTAAGCCCAGTTAAATATTTCTATGGCTTAACCCTGAATTAAATCTCACATTCATCTGCATTTCATCATCATGTTTTTCTAAAGTATAAATCAAAATTCCTTCTTGACCAAAGTTTTACTTAATAATACACCTCTATATTCTTAATTACATATATCCTATTTGTAAAATATTTCTGGTATTCTATTCAACCTCAAAGCCAGTTTGTGTTTCACTGAAAATAAAGCAGTGAGGGACAAAGATGACTACCTCTGCACTGAATTAGCTGGTACAGTACTTTGCTGCTGAAGGATGCCCATTTTCCCTACTGATACTCGGTTCATAAAAAAAAAAAAATACAAAATTCATGAGATTTAAAAACCTACCATTGAGGCTAGTTGCTTAAATGTAATCCTCCAGATGCAGACTACATGCAACTACACAAATTCTGAGGGTCCACTTCTTGTAAACCCCTGATGGTGAGGGGTGCTCCCATTCAAAACAAAAACAAAAACAAAAACAAAACCACATCCATCGCTTTCAGCTAACAAAGTTTCCTTCAGCTACACACACATCAGATCTCTGGATTATCTCTGGGGTTTCCTAAAATGATGGAGCACCTTATTTTGCATAGTAGATACAAATGCAATACCAGAATAAAATACAGAGCTAATATTATTAACAGTATCTGCTTGTCATGCACCATTACTGGCTCCGAGGCAAACATCTCCAAGGAACAGCCCGCCCCCACCCCAGGACACAGTGCATGCATCTTGGAGCAAGGAAAAGCTTGCCAGCCACCACAGCCTGTCTTCCCAGTGCTCTCACTTTCCGCTCATGAACCAGCTCTACACCAAACATATGCATCTTTGGTGGCATGAACTGAAAGGAGCCCGGGGTCTATTTAAGTAATCAGCAAAGAACTCTGATTTCAGCGTGCTGCATTGCCGTGCTCTGTACACAACAAAGCCACACAGAAAAAAAAAAAAAAAAAAAAAAAGCTTTTTTCTTTCCTTCAGTGTTGTGTGACTTATCTCCTCAGGGTGAGGCAGCGTTTGTGAAGAGGGTTTGTGTGAGTGCATTTAAACGCTGAGGCTGTAGCCACAGGGTAGCAGCATCAACCTACTGTGCCAGTAATCAGCTGTGCCAAGGAAGAGGAGGTAACTGAGAGGCTTGTGGTTGTGTGGACACCATCACCAGCATCACCTTGCAGTCAAAATCCAGCTACCATCACACAAAACTAATGATGTCCAAGTCAGGCAGTTTCATCTAAAATGGGAAAGCTTTGGCAGACTTAGTTTCCATTTGTTTTTTTAGCTGTTACTGGCTTGCTCCCAGATAACATCAGCCACATTGCATTTTCTCTCAAATAAAATAAATAAAAATACAAATAAACCAACAGGATGAGAGCTAATCACTGGCAAAAGCAAAAGGGACACACAAAGAAAGCTAGTACAATAAATGACAAAGAAAAGAGAGGAAAGCAGTCAAGAAATTTGGAAAAAACAAATGACAACTCTTGTACAAAGGCCACATACAGACCACAAACAATGCAGCAATTGCCACAGAGTTCAATTCTGAAGACAGAACTAAGTCCATCAAATGTGCCTTCCTGCACGGCACAGACCAGGGAACTTGTCTGTCAAATCCTGCATCTCAGCTCCCCAGAAGCTGTGTATTAACTCACCCCAAAAGACTCCAAGAAGTTTTGTCCTGTACTCTGCAGAGAACACGGTATATACGGTCGCTCCTGGCCAGGAAGACATTTGAGATTCTTCTGGTGTCAACTGAAGACCAAATACTGCACCTCCTCTGTGTCCCTTGAACTTCCATGTGTGCACTCATCTGTTCACACATGGTTCTGCGGTGTATGCCCTCTTCCAACGCTTGGAAAAGGTACTTTGCCAGACATCCTGAGGTGTTCTGAAGTTAAGCCCAGAAACAGGGAACAGACCACAACTGCCAAGATTATTCATGCAGTGCATTTTCTGGCACAGCCGCAGAACACACAGAGCATGCTGCAGGCTGGATGAATGGTTCTGGTAGCAGCAACCCCCAATTACCATGCTCCTAGCAATATTCTTAGCCCTTTCCCTGTTACCTTACAAATCCTTAAACTTAGCAGATTACAACACTGCAGCTCTTTTTGTGTAAGCAGACTCTGCACATCCATAATGAATGTAATGGCAATTCGCACAAAAGTAGTCCCAAAATTAGAGCTTAAATCAATACTTGATACAGATGTAAATGGAAAGGTGGTAATTTGGAGGGGAAAGGTGTTTAAACATTTTCATATACTAGGTGTGATCTTTCATGTTTTCTGTTGTTGGTGGTGTGTTTTTTTTATGAAACAAATTTTCTCCAACTTTTCCCGTCCCAGAAGTGGGAGATAAAGGCAGAAGATACCAGAAGCTCCTTATAGTATTAGATAGGGCACCTTGATGGTTCTGTGGGGTCTATCCAGGTAGCAGGCATCCAATTCTGCCTTCCTATGACATTGCTTATAATTTCACCATCCAGCAAAGATATAGTTGACTTACATTTTTTTTAGTTTTGGTTTCTGTGTTTATCTCAAGTGTATGTTCCTAGTATGTTTCATAAATGCCATCCTATTTGCTCTGCCTCCTATACTCTCATCATCATTCACCATTTACTTTCCTGTACCATTTATTTTTTTCCCATTTCTGAAGTCTTAGGGATCCCTGCCTACATTAGCTAACTGAAGAGAAGACAGAGGTCATCCGATTACCAGACATAAGCACTTTCTCACTGAAAAGGAGATCTGGTAGCAAGACCTTTTCAACTTTGCTGATCTCAATGCAATAGGATCCAGTGGCTAACAGTTAAAGCTAGATCAATGCAACCTTGAAACATTCTGCAATTTCCTAGCAGTGATTGTAGCTGAACCTTGAAACAGTTTACTGAGAAAGACTGAAGGCAAAAATGCAAGGCTTACCATCAGGCAGAATCTTTTTTACACGACACGCTCGTAAGGTGAAGGCTTTCATTTACCTCTGGAAGAATTTATATAAAGGTTGTGAAAGGAGTGAAATGAAGAGCATTTCTTTCTGGGGTCTGCATCGTCAGTTCTACAAGTATTGCCTATGACTGGTCCTTTGTGAGCCACAGGAAAAAGAACATACCTCTCGTTACCCAAACCATGTTCCTTAGATAAGTGTTACAAGATGACACACGGAGTGTTTTAAACAAACATATAAATAAGCACAGATCACTTGACCAAAGTAAAGCAGATCACCAGACCTGATGTAGGAATGGATTATTTCCTCCAATCAGACCGTCAGATCTGTGTTTTGCATTTTTGTGTGTGCTTTGGCTAGGGTGCAGGGAGCTGAAGAGAGGATTATTTTGCTTTTCTCTGGTACGCAATCAGCTGAAAATACCACACTCAGAGAGGCCATCAGATAGAGGCCCTGAGCATTACTGAACACTGTCTCTCCTGGTTTCTGAGTCACACAAAATTCAGTCTAATGCCACTGAAGTCGCTGCAGTACCTTCCTGAAACTTAACAGACCGAGGCTCCCTGACTGGCAGCAGAGGAGGCAAGAAAGGCCCACCGATCTCATCAGATTCAGCTGTGTTTCATTTATCTTCAGAGATCTGTGCCTAAGACAAGAGTCAAACAAAAAATGCACATGTAATATGAATAAAACTTAACCTGGACAAATATTAGTGTTTAAATACACAAATAACCAACTATGAAAGTAACAGGCAGAAGAATGATATTCTGAGCAACAACATACTCATCTGAGTTTGTCTTCAAAAGCAATTTCAAAGATGGGAAGCTCTGGTGTTCTCTCTGTCTGTTCTCTCTGCATATAAACCCAGATTTTGCCATTCCAACAGGAACTCCTCCATCTTTTTTGGACCTAAAGGCCTCCTCTCTAAAGGAAAAATGATCCCTATAGGAACCTGCATTTAAAAGATAACCTAGGGATTTATTTCATAAAAATAGGGCTGATTTTCCAAAGAGGAAGGAGTTTGACTTACATTTTTCAACACCTGCAATTACGTCTTTCCTCCAGTCATCCAAGTAAGCATCTATGCTAACTGAGTAGGCACTTCAGTATTCTGCCAACCTGGACTGAAAAACTGCTTCACTACCTGGATGATTTGAGATTTCATCTTCAAAACAGTTCAATTCTTAAACATACTCCACTATAAAACAGAGTCAGATTTCTTGCTTAGTATTCAAATTTGGCCCTCGATTCTTTGGCAGCTTTTTTCAGGACAAGGACAGTTTCTTCCTTCATTCTGGCCAGTTTGCTGTAATGCCACTGTTTTTCAGATCCACATTCCTACTACAGAAGTGCCTCTTGAAGGCAGTACTTTTGAAGTATGACACAATTCTAACCTCTGGCTGTAAGGTACATAAGAAAGTACGGGAAAAAGTCTAAGAGAATAAGGTTCAAAAGTAAGTGTACAATACCTTTTTTTAAAATAAGAATCACTCATGAAATTTTACTTTTGCTTTGCGCTTCCTCTCTCATCCCTAGTGATCGATTTTATTGGATTGTATATATATATTTTACAATTAAGACTGCTCTCTTTTTAGGAAACAAAGTTCAACTAAGTAGCCCTACAAATCCAAATACTTGAATTAAAACCATTTTTTTTTCCAGCAAAGTGCATCCAAGATAGAGTCCAAATGCCAAGGGTGTTTATTAAACCATTTCTTTGCCCTTTCTTAAAAGAAAATTACTTTAGGTAAATTCCTTCTTACAATATATTGTTCTGAGAACTGTTATTAACATACATGCTTGATAAAGACATTAAATGCAAACACGTCTCTGATAATTAAACATACACATTTTCCTAAATAGCTACTCATGTGTAAATTTAAACACAAGTCTAGCACCTGCATGATGTCAGCACAAGTTCTTACTGTTACCAAGCGTTCCTACATACGTAACGAGTGCCCTGAAGAAAAGAAGACCACAGTCCTGCTGCATCTGAGCCAGCATTACATTAGCTTAGGTTCTGTAGCAGGTGATGCTGGGAAGTTAAAACAAGAAATTAAATTTTCAAAAATGAACATGAGTTATATTGTGCACACTGGGCAAGCAAAACAAAAACCTGCCTACTAAGGTCACATTCTGGATGAACTCCAATGTTTCTTTTCCATATCCCTCTTAAAACTAAATGCCTTTGAGGTCAACCAGGAAATTTAGTAAGGTCCAAACTTGCCTCTTTTAATCACAGCCAGTGATGTGAACTTTGCTACACTCCGAACATTTCAGGATTAGAGTCAAGGAAGTGTAACAATGTACTTACAGAACCAGAAAAAATATATACGTATATAAATATAATAAAAAAGCTTTTGCCTAAGGCTACCAACCAAAGTTGGAAAACATGGTTTTAAATACTGCATACTGAATTCAACATATGGAAAAGCTAAATGTATACATCAGTGTACTTAAAATGTTGTATTTTAAACACAAAAACATAGAAAACGAAGTAACATGGAAATTGAATTCCTGAATTGCAGCAAGGCTTAAGAAATCAAGTGGTATAGCATGGCTTTGATACGACCAATTCCTGACAATACGCAATGCTGTACTCTCCAACAGTGACAGTAGTAGAATCACAGTATGGGAAAATCAGTCTCTTCCACTCCCCCTGCTCCTACATTAACATTCAAACACACTACCTCATAGGAACAATATATTGTGCCTATGTAACCGGGACCCTTTTTCTTTGTTTTTGAAGGAGAAAACAATTGTGCAATGCTGTTCATCCCCCAGATCATCAGCTGAAATGAAGAATTATAAAACTAGAACAAGCTCTAATAAAATCGCACTGTTTAATTATTTTTAGCCCGTTAAATAAAGCTAACGTGCCAATAACAGATGACAAGCCTGGGAACCCTTCAACAGACTAAGTGGCAATTTAGCATGGCAAATGACTTTTAACAGTCATTTACGTCCTTTTGGGCCTCCTCCTCATTTCCTCACAGCCCCGAGTTGACAAGACCCGACTCCCCACTGTCCATGCATTTCTTCTTAAGGATGCTGGTCCACACTGCCTAACCTGTCTCACCTCCACAACTCGATGGGCTAAGGAACAAGGTGTGCACTGTAAGTGCATCCACAGAAATTAAAATCCATTGGAAAACAAACAAACAAAACCTCCTAAACCACTAGAACCATCCCATGACTGTTTTGTTTGCTCGTAAACTAAACAAAAAGTGCAATTTTTTAGTGAAGACAATTTGCAATATAAGAAAAATTTACCCCCCCACAATTGACAGCAAACTTTTGCTGTCAGTGATACTGTAAGCGAACAGTCCTCGTGAATACAAGTGCAAGACTGCTAAATTATCCCTACCTACCTTTCCTTCCAAGCAGAGAGGCTACTTATTTTTTACTCTGAGCCCCACAGTTTTTCTCAGGATACATTTTCCTTTTCTAAAACACTTAATAAAGCAATCACAGTGAACTATATAAAGCATTTTAAAACTTCTCTTAATGAACCCAGAGGTATTTTAACAAGCCTGGCAAATCTTCCAGAAAATAAGAACATTTATTGAAACAAAACAGGCTGGTTTTAATCATCCATTAAACACTGCAGGGGGAGGCCACAAATGCATGATTTAGTTGAACTAAAACTTACCACAGCATGGTTCTACCTAGATCTTAACCCTGCTGCAGGTCGTGATGAGGCACTGTTTCCTGGAAGAGCAGCCAAAGCACCACCACCACCTGCAAATTTTCAGGGGGCTGAAATGTGATTAAGCTATCCAAATCTTTTCTCTCGCGGGAACGTCTTCCGTTATGCAGAACTGCTGAATTTATACATCGATATAAAACTGTGTTTCCAGAGCAAATATAATTTAGACTCCACCCTGAAAGCAAAGCATACCAGGTTCTCACCACAACAGCAGTCCATTTGGCTTTGTATTTTTAACAGTGGCTTAGGGGAGCCAACAGTCACACAGATTTCCAGTTAAACTCGGAGCTGTTATTTTCAAAGTGCACTTAGTTTTGGGGATTGGTGCTGCTATCTCAAGTCTGAAAAGGGTCTCTCATGTTCAAAAGCCTCGTTTTGTCCCTCCTGACCCCCACCAGTCACACCAGTGCACCCAGTCTAAGCTATGTGAGCCACCATCACCCCTAAAGCTTGCCACGCTGGTACGCTGTTCTGAACCATTTCCAAGTAGTACTACATCAGAATTTCTGTATTTTGGTTCCCACAATACTTTATAACAAGCAGAATTTAACTGTGTTCTTTTTTTTTCATGTTTCTTCCATGATGGTTTTGTTAGCTACTGCCTAGCTTTTACATTAAACAATGAAAGAAAAAAAAAATCTATTCAGTTTCTCTGTACTGATCATGATTCTATAGGTATCTGTCATCCTTCCCACTGTTTTTCCCCACAATAATAATAATAAAAAAATCTACACAACTTAGTTTCATTAAAGCTATTTCACACTTTTGAAATAATGTGAAATAGAACTAGACTTCTTGTCTAGTCCTGCTATATTTCTCAGTCATTCTTTAAAATTCCTATAGAGTTAGAAAGTGCCTTCTGATTTTAGCCCTCTATATAAAGAGTAAAAGCTACTGCACTCAGTACTGGAGCAGCTTCTCGAGTCTCTCTTCTCCTGAGGCTGACGTTCTTCAGCTGCTAAGGGAAGAACAAAACCTCTCCTGCTTAATCGCAAGAGGAAGAAGGAGGCAAGGTATTTAGGGGGTGGTGGTTTTGTGACAAGTTTCACGATAACATTATCTGAAAGGCTCTTCCTGAACTAAAGAAGCAGTCCAGATTTTCCATCCCATTGCTGGTTTACGTGAGTGATGGATGCACATCCAACACACAGCTTACATAATTCCCAGAGTCCTTTCCAGACAAAGTTATGGCTAAATACTTAATTGCCTTTTGACAAGTTTATTTTTTCTCCTCCTCTTTCCATAGAAGTAAGCTTCCTTCTGAATGTGTTAATAACAGTGAAAATAAGCTGTTAATTGGCTATTGAGTAGAGCAATGCAGTGTTAAATACCAAGCTGTATCAAATATTTACAATTAAACTGTGACTTGTGCCTTTGATTTTGCAAAAGCTGTTCATCTCCCACAAAACTGCTTGCTAGCCTCCACAGACTTCCCAAAGAAAGGGTATTCTAGTTTTCCTGACTGATCTTACGAATTCCATACCTGGGATGTTACTTTGCAGGATAAAACACACTTGCAGCTTGGCATGCATTACCATTACCTAATGCTAACATTTTACCAAGTTCAGCAGAAATTTCTCAAGAGCACAGCCCACAAATCAGTGCTTCAGATGAGACAAGCACAATGCAAGTGCAACATGCGAATCCAAAAAGAACAGAGGGCACTGACAGAAGCTCATGACTTGAAATCCTCATACGGCTGCTCTTTAAGTTCTTCTCTATACGCAGCTGCCCCAAACAAGACCATGAGACATGAAAGCCAAAAGCATTTGATTTAGATCAAAATTCCCAGTTTTAGACACAAACACACTTCAGTAGGTTCTGTTACGGCAGATTTTAGCCCATGTAGAGTTTCTAAGCGTTGATGCTAATCAGAAATGTTCAAAGCTAACAAAGAACAGGGAAGTACAAAAGGCTTCTGGACGTCATAACTGGCAGAGGAATGATTTTTTTTCCAACATCTCAAACTCAAAATATAATTGCCTGCATCAAGTTGTTCAAAGAGTATGCTCCAAAGCACCACTGTCCTAAGAAAAAAAGAAGGCTTCTCATTACTTAGCAGTCTTAGAAGGACTGCTAACATGCTGCGCCTATTTCTGCAACAATTACGCCTACATAAGCACGTATATGTATCACTGATGTTTACTTATTGCTCACAGCCCTTGCATCTCATAATAATACTTTTCAAGAACTAAAAGCACCATAGACCACTTCTAGACTGATGCTTTGAAATTAGTGTATGCAAAAAACGTTATAAAAACATTACAAATTTGTTCTCAGCTCAGAAATGGCCCTAACAATTGCATGATTTTTGCTAAAAAAAATCCTAACCTAAAATAGTATGGTGTGTGTGGGCATACCACTGTATTTTTAATTTTTTGAAGAGACTAAAAAAAAAATCCAAGTACTAACCTTACTCTTTTATGGCTGAGTTCTATGAAAAAAGCTGTAACATCCCAACTGATAAAAACCACACGCACACCTGCAGCAAATTATTTTGTAAACTGATCCCAATTACTCCTTGCTTCATCTGCCTTGTTGCATACTTTGAAAGAGAGCATCCTTCTCTTCATTTTTGTGGGAGAGAGAGAAATAAGCTCCATTGAATGTTCCTCCTTATTGCTAGTGTACTGGAGTTGTTGGAGGTGAAAGCAAAAGCCGGTATGTGCCATCCTTCCCTGACGCATGGGAGATGTCTAACAACAACACACTTTCAGTCTCTCACGTGTGACATCTTTCAGAAAAGTCAGAGCACTGGCACAGTTCTGCAGCTGATAGAAAAGGTGAGCCCAGTCCCATGCAACACACCATGCAGAGGGGAGAGGCACATGAATCCTCATCACAGCCCTTGTTTTCTGGCCACAACACTGCCCCCGATTCACGTTTTGCTCATCCCATAGCTGGACAGCATGGCTGTCTCCAGAGCTGTCCCCATGATCTAGAGCATGCCTTCAGAAAAATATTTTCTTCTATTACTCTACTCGGGCACATTCAGACTTGAGCTAACTCTCCAGGCTCCCACCCTCACTAGAAAAGGGAAAGAAAAGGACAACCAGGGCTGCGAGAAGTAATGTGTATGCAGAGAACTGCAGAAGTCCAAAATTACTGAAGGCCTGGGGAGGTGTTAGAACGATGAGAATTGCAGAGCCCTGAAGACACACACACACAAAAATAACAGTGAGAGAAAATCAGTGAACGAAGGAAATCAAAAGAAAAAGTGCTCTGGGACATGCAGGATGATAAGATAGGAAAACTTCAAAGAAAGGAATCAAAAGAAAAATTGAAAGATAATGGATATGTGACATTTCCGAATATATATTGCCTTAAAATTCACATTGTTCTTGTTCTGTGGTTAAATCGATTAAAATTCTGAGGTTTTGTAATTAACCAGACGCATTAAATGCACACTAATGATAATTAAGGGAAAAAAATCTCGTAATCTGTTATTACATCAAATCACTTGGACTCTTAAAACAACCAAGTTTAATTTAAAATAATCAGCTCCATAAGGGTTGAACTATCGCTCAGGAACAGGAAGATATGCCAGCTGTAGTTCTTTATAGGACATTATTTTCATGAAGGAAAGATACTTAAGAAGCTTAATAGTGTTTGGGGGATGCGTTACTTTGCCATCCTAAGTTTCAACAGGAAACAGGAGAGCGTATGCACTTGTCTTTGAGTTTTATACTGCTACTACGACTAATATCAGTATCTGTAAAGCAAAAGCAATAGTGAGGTCCTTAGCAGATTGAACGGAGGTTGTCGCATTAAACAAAAGCACAGTTTAAACAAGCATTTTTTAAGACATGCTTTCTGAAAGAGAGGTAAGAGCAGCAAGAGGAAGTTTTTCACACTGGGACACCACTTGTCATGGAAATGCTTTGTCAGAAACGGACGTTTGGAAGCTTCTGTAAGACTTCAGATTTCACTGATCTGGTTTGGAAGACTGCTCAGTAGCTGAATCCTTACAAGCAAGAGCATTTAAGCCCCAGTTCTTTCCTTTATTAACTGCAGCACACCAGACAGGCACACATGGAACAGTTCCCAGCCCTACTCATTCTTTCCACAATAAATGCCTGTACAAAACTTTTCCTGCACTGATAGGAACAATGCTATAAGCACTTGGAATTCTTCATTGCTTGGGTCCTCCCCATGTGTAAATAATGGATAAAGACTTACAGCTCCTCTGTATTTCTGTGCATACACACACACACACAAAAAAGACAGCTTGCAATATTACATGTTCAGTTTTGGCCAAAAGGTAAAATAGGTGGTACTCTGTTCCCCTCAATAAGCTTTTTAGCCATACAATTTAATACGAGCTGCAGGTAAGTAAAATATCACCTGCAGGTGAAAATGTGGCAGTAGCAGGTAACTGCAGCTCGGAATATTCATGCTCTGGAGATCACAAATGGATATTTTTTAATTCATGTTAGCTAACAACACGAAGACAGACATGTACACTGTAGATATCACATACCTGAACTTTTAGTGAAGAGATACAAAAGCACAAAATTTATTACCTACATTTACATTTTAATGAGATGAAATGCCTTCAATCAACTCCAGTTAACCTAAATTATCTCTATCTAACGTCTTGCAAAGATGAAGTACATGCAACCATACCCATACCCACTGAAGAACCTATTTCATACGAAAGCTGGAAAGTAAAATATTGACACTAGAAAGCTTTTCCCTTGTTTACATGAAATGTGAACACATCACCCAATATTTTTGCTATTTTTGTGTAGTAAACTGCATCTCAGAGTATTTTTAAACAGGTTTCTCAGTACATTGCACAGGTTGAGGGAAAATCTGATCAGATCTACTCATCAAAGCAGACTATATTCTTTTAATCCACTTAATTTAAATTTTAATTGACCTGCTTTAAGAAGCGTAAATCAGAGTAGCCCAATTAAGAATTAGGTCCATTTACATTAGCTGTAATCAGGTTTGCAACTGTTTCCTTTTTCAGTAAACCTCATTAAGTTTGGAAGCTTTCAAAAAAAAAATAACACTAGTGCTACAAGACCAGCTTCCCCTATCCAAATCATTCAGTACAGAACTCAGTGGAGAAGATTCATCTCTTTTCCACAAGATGCAAGGCTTCCATTTTTTCTCCTTCCTTAGAAGACACCATCTCAAGGCTTCAACAACCTGTATTGGACTTAGGGAGGCAGTCTGAAAGATTTCATTAGCAGCTTCCCGAGACATAATGAATCAGGTTTACACTTACAACGTACAGAGGAGGAACAAAGAGATAAGTCATCCATGACAGCAGGAAGATGCACAACCAGAACCTGCGGGGATAGTTTTGGGATGCCATCTCCCTGTCCCCACTCTTAAGACTGCCGAGGCAGGGAGCGATTTCACATCTGTTTCCGTACTAACAAGGAGAGATTATGATATTGATCTTTTCCATAGGGCTGCTTACATGAGTAAGCATTCATCAATTTCTGTTGGAGTTGTGGACTCGGAGCAAAATAATTACTCAGCAAGCTGAGTTACAGCCTGTGTCACGAGTCACAAAGCATATTCAGTAGAACGCTAAATCCTTTACTCTTTCATCTTCCTTTTTGTTATCCAAATGCTATACCATCAGCTAAGACACTAAGTCAACACATTTTACATTCAGAAATGAAGCTTGGAAATATTTCTTATTCCAGGATTCTCCTGTATCTGAAGTATTTAAAGGGCTGAACTCTTTGTCATCTGTACTTATGAAGATTATTTCCGTTCTGTTGTTTCACACATGGTTAATCAATACATATTTTAGTAAAGAAAGTCTGTCGAATATACAGATAGCCAACATTGTCTTAGGCATTATAAAAGGGATGTCATGAATTTAAAAAATGACATTGATCTGTCAGAAGTGTTTGAGCGTATGAGAGCATCAGATAAAACTGAAGATTACAGAGCAGAAAGATTTGAGGAAAAGTATTTCTATATTTCCAGGCTGAGTACTTGAGAGTTTAACAATCCTTGTGTTTTTTCCCCCCACAGTAGTCTCCTCTTTTGTTTGGGTGGATTTTTATCAAAACATTGGAAAGAAAAAGACATATTTGGTAACAATAACACCACAAACCTTGGAAAGGAGACACAGTGAAAGGCGTAAGACCTGTGGCTTATCTTTTCTTTTAAGAACAGAGCTAAAATGGACTGCAGTACTGAATAAACATTTTTGCAATGATCTGGACATTACTCAACATGACATTACTCACAACATGAAGCCAGATGTTTTATGAAACAAGGTGAGTATCTGTATGTATTTATGGACACATACACCTGAAACAACAATATGCAATAGATCTTCTGAAGTGTTGCTTTCTCATCAAGACTGGAGTGGTTTCTGTTTGTTTTTTCTTCCTCTCCTGGAAACAATAATGGAATTGGTGCCTTTTCTAACCCCAAAACATAGAGCATTGCCTTTAAGGCTGTACCTCTATTTGTACACAGAACAAGCCAGGGAACAGACGCCGAAGCCACGCAGCAGTGCTATAAACGCTCTTCTCACAAAACACGGTTGTCTGATCCACTCTACTTTCAAGTGGCCGGACAGCAGGTACCTCCACAGCCCTGCTCACCCCAACCAAAGTTTCACCAGTCTCAGCGAGCCCACCACAGCCAGGTTTGCAACTCTTCTACGCAATACAAGTATCTGAGGAATTATGTCCTTGGTAACAATATTTACGTTCATTTAGTCAATGTAGATATCTTTATTGGAGCAGTAAGCAAAGAAACATAAATGACGTTTTTATGTAGCTGTGGTTGCATTTTAAAGAGATGAGTTTTCAATCCCTACTTCTATTTCGTATGAGAGAATCACTGTTTTCTCAAACTACCAGCTTCAAAGATTCAAACCAGTAATGCTGCAGAAAATTCACACAATCAACTGAGCGGAATAGCTGGCTTTAAAATACATCTTAACTAAAAGAATACACAGCTTCACAAGCGTAGCTTTTGAAGCTGGAATGCTGTAGCCTAGAACTACGAATTCCACGCTTTAAAAGAACAAAGAATCACCCAAAGATGGGAGGACGTTTTTGTGACAAACAAGATCCAAAATGAGTTGCTGGTTCTGTAATTCTTTTGTGGCTATTTTTGCCCATATTCAGCATCTGTAACATGCATCCCCACTTAGGGGCCTCATGAATGATCACTTGTGAGTACTCTTTCAGCAGGACTCTCATAGATCTTACTGCTTCCCACCATCCTGCGGCTGGGCCACCCCGCTGACCGTAAGGAGCTGTGGCTTCGGCTGTCGCATTTATTCCTGGCAAACGCTTCTTTCCTACTGCGGTTACTCACTCTGACAAGGATCAGTCAATGTATTTTATTTTTTCTTTTTTAAAAAAATGCTGTTTGTCATTCCTGGAGGAAAATGAATTTTATCGTTGTAAGCTTCAGGCTCATCTAATTACAATACCGGCCTTCAGGGAATTTTTAAACTAATGACATTGTATTTGTCAAGCACAGAAACTTTTAATCTGATTTTCGAGTGGATCCTAGCCAATGGATTCTGGCCATCATAGCACTTAAGAGAACACATTTGACTGTCCTCCATGCAATATTTAGGTGGGCTGATTATGTAAATGTTAATTGTTGTTACTTCATATCTTTCTCCTGTGGTCAATACGAGGCGTATAGGCATATCGACAATGTTATTAAAGTTTTTATGGCTAGAAGTCCTCAAGTCAGATTATGTGTGTCTCTGTGCAGCTTCTCAAAGGAACAGAGGCACTCCACTTAAGAAATCTGAACCAAATCACCTAAACTACCTAAACAATTCCCCGGTTTGCCTCCTCATTTTGTGATTTGTTGTACGCCAGCATCAAGAACCACCAGCTCAACAATTCAGTAGCATATTTCATTGTTCAATTTCAACATTCTGTTCTTTATTTCCAAGGGCTAATAATTCCCAGACAATTCCCAGATAATTTCCACTGTTGATACAAAGAACAACACTCAAAATATTATGTCACAACAACTCCCTCCACTCCTTACCCACTCCCAAAGCGAATAGCTCCGACCATCAAGCATCCACTTTTTGGTACCTCCCTAATAATTCTAAAGGGCAAACAGAGCGCTGCTTTGACCACTGACTTCGGCTTGACCATACTAATCAGGACTGAACTCACACATCCTGTCAGTAGAACCTGGGAAGCCCAACATCAACTTGACCAAAACAAATAATAGGATCCCTAGGTGCTGGAGGGGATGTCAGAAACATGCACACTTGTAACACAAGTGACTGCACCTCGAATTAAGAGTCCAGGGCTTGTACGTCCCATGAGAATTCACGACCGGGCTACAGTCTTTCAATATGACAACTCGGAAGTTTTACCAAGATGCTCAGAAGAGAGCACTTTTCTGTGCTACTTAACTTAGCAGCCATATTTTTCTAAAGCAAATAATACTTTGAAAGTTTAAGTAAAACTCTTCTAGGAGTACCACGCTATTTCAGCAGAAAATTTCTCCTCGCCTTACCTAAATCCCAGGAGGTAGGCCCAATTCCATTACAAGCTGGATTTCCACAAAATGGAAACTGACAGTCCTGGTACCTTTCAGCCTCCATGCCCAGATCACTTGCAAACACACAGCGTGCTCTAGACCTCAAAAAGCTATCAGCACCTGGCTCGGCAGGCAAGCTTTAAGGACAAAGGCTCCCGATCTCACCCCATGAAGAGGTGTCCTTGCAGCACATGCCCATGCTACACAAAGCTTTATCATCGCTTTTGCTCTGGCCAGAGACAAAGGTGTTTTGTACCTCTTCCTTAACATCACTGGTACTCCAACTGACCATGGACAAGCTGCCACAGAGACCTGATATCATTATCCATATAAATAGTGCACAGTTTTCTTCAATTTCAATGGAAATGAGGTGGAACTTTTCCTAGACACTAAGCCCAAATACCAATTTATAACAGTAACAGTTAATCACATTCTTCTCACCCTGCAAGGGCCCTGGTATGGTTAGACAAACACCTCATATAGGGTCATTAGCTTCAGAGTGCTAACACCCAGGCTTCCATGCACACAAGAGTTCATCTCCTTGCCTTTTACACTGGAGGAGAACTTCTATAGGAAACATTCAATTCACTTGTCCATTGCCTTTTCCTTATTTTTAAACCCTGAAACACCATATGACAATTCACTGTGTCTTATTCCAGTGGTTCCATCTGACGAGCACTGAAGCTAATACTCTGCCTGCTGGTGAGCACCTTCACTCCAGCTTTTCCCCTGCACGACATAACCAAAAGGTCAGCGACGAGCAGTGCGAGCAAGCCAGCCATGATGACACCGCGACTCCCTCGACATCACCAGGCTCAGCTGAGCATCCCATACTAGGAAAGGTTTGAGCATAGTAATTAATTTTAAACACACATTTACATCTCATTTTCAACAATTAAGTACCGGTACCCAAATAGGTATTTTGTCACTATCTCCCTTATGTTAGTACCTGGTAGTCAATGGAATAAATGCAATACCCTAAGAATCCTGTTTCTGTCTGACTAAAGGAGAGTTTTTGGAAAAAAAAAATGCTGAGTTGGACTAAAAAGAGATAAAATGGAAAACAAATTATACTTAATTATTCAAGAATGCAATAAGCAGATTCAGTCCCAGACTCAGAAAGTCCCCTGTTTTACAGCATACTGGAGCCTTATCTGCAGTTTGAATAACACTGGCCCACAAAGAAAACAAAAAAGCCTATTAATTTTTTCAATTAGGCATTACTATTTAATCTTATAAAGTGGGCAAAAGAAAATTTATTCAATTTCTTCTCAGGAAATCTGACAAACCAGTACATTGTTCTGGCTGGCAGCCACTGTAACATCACAAGGTTTCTTAAAGGCGTAACACTGTGAATTTAAGAGGTTTGAAAAAACATTGCAAGTGTAAAACAAACAGAAGTGCCCATTAGCTAAATTGCCTTTAAAAATAAATAGCAAGATAGCAAAGCCGGTCTTTAAGGGAGGCTGAGGGTCCTTGTGGAGCGATGTGAGCACTCCAAGGCAAACCAGTCCCACAGCGCCAGCAGGACCGAGCTATGCCACAAGTTTGCCTTTACAAGCAGCCTTCTGGTGCCAAAGCAAGGTGAACCGAACGCTTTCCAGCCGCAATTCTCTGAAGTTAAACTGCTACGAAGCATGACATTAAAATGGTGCCCGGTCAAGCCTCTGAACTCTGTGCAATCTCAGAGTCCATTTTAAGGTGCTAAGTTTAAATTCCAGCATCAGACATAAACAGGGATAGATATCTAAATAGACACACACACGCAGAATGGCACCTGACATGCTCCGAGGTATCTCCAGCTGACGTGAAAGGATCTGTATTTTTGAGGAGCGGTGGTGACAGCATGGAAGCGTTGGGTTTGCTCCTTTCGTATGCTGATACTGACATCATACCTCGGGTGTGATGCTGCAACCACGCCATCAGAGGACTTTTCTGAAGGAGTCTAACAACTGGGGAAACTGCGTATCTGCGTATTGGAAGAAGTTGTGTTTTGTTTTTTCTAATCCCTCCACAACACAGATTTCTTTGCGCCCCTTAGTGCTGCGAATAATTTCTACTGCAATATTTATACTGGTGTGACTTTATTTTTCTGATGCAATATAATGGCTGGGGAGGAAAGAAGCTACAAGAGAAGTTTCACAGCACGCAGGAGGCAGCCCTGGCTGGCTGTGCGGGAAGAAGCAGAAGCCCCTGCCGGATCTCGGGCACAGGAGGCGTTCAGGGCTGTATCTCCCCCAGCCGCTCCAACGCAGTGCCGCGCAGCACAAGGACTTCTGCACAGAGCATCCCAGAAAGGAAAGGAGGATGTTATAAATACACTCTGTGCGCTCCTGCCATCTATTCGGCAGCAAATCAAGAAAAATTAAATTATGTAACTATTACCGCTCTACATACAACACACACACATACCGTATTTTGGTACCACACGGCCTAAAACCGATTTTTATTTTTCATCCAAATACCCTCCCGGTTTGCACCGACATGAGCACATAAAGGTTAGGAGACAAAACAAGCGTGCTAACGACAAATCTCCCCGGTACCACAACGGCAAGCCGGAGGACAGCAGCAGGAGCCCATTTCCCCGCCGTCATTGTGCCTCGCACACGAGCCACAGCCCCCGGTTGTGAGACCCCCGGGGCCGAGCGCGGAGCCGCCGCAAAGCCCCCTCGAGATCCTCCCCGGGCCCGGCCCCCACCTGCCCCTCTCCTCTCCTCACCTCGCCTCCCCTCAGCGCACTGCGGCGGGCTCCGGCGGAGGGCGGCGGCCGGACCCCCCC
>NC_048899.1:1614648-1671234 GCF_011077185.1 Oxyura jamaicensis | reverse complement strand
GGGGGGAGGCCGCGGGCAGCCGCTGACAAAGGCGCCCGCCCCCGCCGCCGCACGGCCCCGGCCCCAGCCACGTCGTGGGGGGCAGCTCCCCCTCAGCGCCCGCAGCCGGCCGGCCCCGCCGCCGCCACGCTGTAACCGCGTCTCGGTGGGGCTCTGAAATGCCAATTTCCACGTTATTTTTTTTCTCCATTCACTTACGGTTCTCAGCGCTGTTATCCCTGTCATCTGGGCGCAGAAGAGCCGTCCTCTATCATTTCCTCAATTTCAGTTATCCTGGCTATTTGAGAGCAGTCTGGTGCAATCAGCTCTACGTTTCCTACTTACTCGTCGATTTGCCTCGTCCTTTGTCCACTGCAATGAATCCCCGAGTGTTTGCGTCGGAAAGCGTGGCCACAAACCTGTACATGCAATGAAAACTCAAAACACGTGCTGCAGCAGCAGAGGAGCGGTGATGCGAAACACCGCAGCAGCACAGCCCAACAAAAGCACAAGAAATGGGCACACACACTCGGTCCTGGGTGACCCCGGTGCTGGTTGCTATTCCTGAGACAACACCTCACGCTTTGCTTCCTGGTCTGAGTTTTGTAAAGTCAGAATCTTCCCACAACAAGGAGCACAGCAGTCCTAACTATTCCATATTCTACATCTGTTTTCTGTATCAAGCATCTAGCAATACATGGCCAACTAAATAGGTCGCTTTAGAAACTATTTCATGAGAATAACCAGCTGGAAACTATACGAATGTATGTCCAAATACAAAGTTGGTTTTGTACAGCTTGTAGCGTATTCCCAAATCCCTGGCCTTGAAATCCTTTCTCTATGGAAGCCCACAGTACATCTGCCTTGGGCTTCAACAGAGCAAGGGAATTTGTTCTTCAGCTCTTCTGTACGATGTGAGACTAACTGCTCCAGATCTGGGCATATGCGGCTCTATTCCAAAGTAGGTCAAGCCACGGCAGTCATTAACATCCTTCCATCTACTTAAAGCTTTTACACTTTCTTTCAGTTGCTTTCTGTGTATTGCACATGTATTGGTGCTTACAACATAGCTTACACACGCTAAGGGTGCAAATGGTCAGTGTGGCTGATTAGTCTGGCTCTTTATACTGAAGAATACTGTACCACTGCAATATATCTGTTTAGATTTACATTAAAGGCTCAGATTCAGATGATTATGTACAGGTAAGTAGTGATTTGGGTGCTCTTAGATCCATCTCTCTCTTTGGTGGTACCTTCACCTGGTGTGGGTAACATAGCGCCTATTTTACTTCCTGAGACAAGATCAAAGGGGAAAAAAGGATGTGTGATGCCAAGAATTTCATAACATCTATAGTTATTTGTGCTTTGTTTTTGGTTATCGTGGCATTTTTTGTAATGAGGAGATGAGAAACTGAAAAGATGAAAACCGTTAGCTAATGAATTATTCTCAGTGGATTTGCAGGCTGTAAAAGCCCTTTGACGGTGTGACACAAGTGCGGGCTGTCTTTAAGTTAAGACTTCTCATCTGTCAAATGAAAAAAAAAATATGCAGAAATCAGACACTGGATTTTCATGTTTCTCTCCCTCAAAAATGATTTTGAGAATGTCCTTGCGCCTGTGCTTGAAAAAAATCCTATTACCACTGGGCAGAAGTGTTAATTTATATGAATCTTTAAAATCCCCTTAACTTCCCCAAACATAAAAGGCAGCAATCACAACAGTAGGAAAACACAAGGTATTTGTAGAAATTCAGCACTACTACTTTTCAGAAACTACAAAGCTGTCAATTTCTCTGCTTATATTTCTGCTACATGTAGAGCTCGCTTATACTTCTGCTCAATGTATATGTCATGCTACACGGACAGTTCTTCATGAACAGTTCCCACGTCTTTGGTATGGTTTGGGTTATTTTCAGTTTTCCTAGACATGGCCGTTACTGAATGGAGTTGAGTGCACAGTAGAATACAAAGCCACTTCATAAAGAAAGTGCTATTTCTCTTGTCTCCATGGATGCTCATACATCGACAGGCACTGTGCTGCTAAGGAAGAGGCTAACTTTTCAGAGCCATGTGCTGAGGAAATGAGTAGTTAACCTTCAACAGACTCAAAGATGGAGACAAACAGCCTGCTTTTCTGTAGCAAACATTTTTTCCCCTCTTTCTGACTGTAGGGCTCTTTTTTCCCTTGCCTGGATCCACATCCTCTCCTTTGCTGAAAATACAATACAAAAGAAAGCAGTGACAGAAATATGAAATCAACTTTGCCCAAGTGGGGATTCCTACTGTGTCCCCTAGGGCTCTAAAAATGTTCTGTGACAGAGACCTGAAACGCGCAATGCATGGCAGGACATTTCTGGGCTGAAAAATACCTGTTTAAGATAAATTAAAGGTAAGTTACAAAGTGTCTTAGACTGAGCTTTTACTGGATGAAAGTTAAAACATTATTCTACTCTCCTGTAAAAATAGCAGAAACTGTACTAGAAGATTAAAACTTTCAAAGAATGTTTGTACTACTTGTTCTTGGAAATGATTTCACTGCAGAAAAAACAATATTCGATCATCCCACAAAATGGTTTAGTAAGAAAACTGCAAGACTTTATGAATTCTAAAAATCTTTTACCATGAAAAATAAATTGGACATCCAAAACTTCCAATTACTGCCCTTGCAGTTCTGCCTATGATAAGAACCTACAACATACTGGCATAAGAATGCACCCTCTATAAAAGGGATTTTCAGCTGCTCTAACTTTGGACACTGGTGACTTAACAAAAGAGGACATATGATTAAAATAATTTATTAGACTTCAACATTAAAAAGCAATATGAATTCTGCCTGGCCATATTCCTTCATTCCTACGTGTACACTAACAAAACAAGAGCAAAATAAACCAAAAAAAGGCAAAAGCAAAAATATAAAAGCAAAATATAACTTTTCAGCTAGCATTAAATAAATAAAACAATATTCCATTACTTCCCATCTCATTCTTCACAGAATCACAGAATCACAGAATAGTCTAGGTTGGAAGAGACCTCCAAGATCACCGAGTCCAACCTCTGACCTAACGCTAACAAATCCTCCACTAAACCATATCCCTAAGCTCTACATCTAAACGTCTTTTCAAGACCTCCAGGGATGGGGACTCAACCACTTCCCTGGGCAGCCTATTCCAGTGACTAACAACCCGTTCAGTAAAAAAGTTCTTCCTAATATCCAACCTAAACCTCCCCTGGTTCTTCCTAATATCCAACCTAAACCTCCCCTCCTCTCCTCGTAAGACGTGTTCTCCAGACCCCTCACCAGCTTCGTAGCCCTTCTCTGGACTCGCTCAAGCACCTCCATGTCCTTCTTGTAGTGAGGGGCCCAAAACTGAACACAGTACTCGAGGTGCGGCCTCAGCAGAGCTGAGTACAGGGGGACAATCACTGCCCTGGACCTGCTGGCCACGCTGTTTCTTATGCAAGCCAGGATGCTGCTGGCCTTCTTGGCCGCCGGAGCACACTGCAGGCTCATATTCAGCCGACTGTCAACCAATACTCCCAGGTCCTTCTCTGACAGGCAGCTTTATAACCACACATCTCCCAGCCTGTAGCACTGGTTGGGGTTGTTGTGCCCCAGGTGCAGGACCCGGCACTTGGCTTTGCTGAACTTCATACCGTTGGCCTTGGCCCATCGGTCCAACCTATCCAGATCCTCCTGCAAAGCCTTCCTGCCCTCAAGGAGATCGACACATGCATCTAACTTGGTGTCGTCTGCAAACTTGCTGAGAGCGCACTCGATCCCCTCGTCCAGATCATCGATGAAGATGTTAAAGAGGACTGGTCCCAGTACCAAGCCCTGGGGGTCTCCACTAGTGACCGGCCTCCAACTGGATTTGACTCCATTCACCACAACTCTCTGGGCCCAGCCATCCAGCTGGCTCTTCACCCAACGAAGTGTACGCCAGTCCAAGCCATGAGCAGCCAGTTTCTCGAGGAGAATGCTGTGGGAAACGATGCCAAAAGCCTTACTGAAGTCAAGGTAGACCACGTCCACAGCCTTTCCCTCATCCACTAAGCGTGTCACCTTATCATAGAAGGAGATCAGGTTCGTCAAGCAGGACCTGCCCTTCATTAACCCATGCTGACTAGGCCTGATCGCCTGCTTGCCCTGCAACTGCCGCATGATGACACCCAAGATAAGCTGCTCCATGAGCTTCCCTGGCACTGATGTTAAACTAACAGGCCTATAGTTCCCCGGGTCTACCCTCCGGCCCTTCTTGTAGATGGGCGTCACGTTTGCTAGCCACCAGTCAAGCGGGACCTCCCCCGATAGCCAGGACTGCCCATAAATGATGGAAAGCGGCTTGGCCAGCTCCTGGGCCAGTTCTCCCAGTACCCTCGGGTGGATCCCATCCGGCCCCATCGACTTGTGTACATCCAAATGCTGTAGCAGGTCGCCAACCATTTCCTCGTGGATTGTGGGGGCCACATTCTGCTCCCCATCCCCTTCCACCAGCTCAGGGTACTGGGCGTCCAGAGAACAACTGGTTTTGCTGTTAAAGACTGAGGCAAAGAAGGCGTTAAGCACCTCAGCTTTTTCCTCATCTCTGGTTACTTAGTTCCCCCCCCCCCCCCCCATCCAGTAAAGGGTGGAGATTCTCCTTAGTCCTCCTTTTGGTATTGATGTATTTATAAAAACATTTTTTGTTGTCTTTAACAGCAGTGGCCAGATTGAGCTCCAGATGATTCTTCTTCCTTTTGGTTATCACTTAGAGCAAACAAAGGAAGAGTTGATGCATCATTATTGAAGATCATCATCTTGGACTGTGTGCAAGAAGAACAATACCCTTTGAGCTGGTAACTGTCCTTCCTATACAAGTTAGAAGTGTTAAAAGGCAAGAAATGCAGTTCTATATTATAGGAAGATTTCTCATTTTCCCAGCAATTCAGTTATCTGAAAGTCAACAGGCCAAACTGAATACCCAAAATAAGAGTTTCTTTGTCATGACCATTTAAAAGCCAAACATAAAAATGCTAAGAAGATCTACTGGAAGACCATTCACTTGGGATGGAAATGTGATGTTTCACAGGACTTCTGGACAGATTACTGTACAGCAGGTGGAAATATTAATTGAAAGAATAACCCTCGGTGCCAAAATCTGCAGGACACATTCTCTGGCCTGTTCTGCCTCCTTTGTGCTGCACAAAAGGCTTAATGAGAGTGAAAACCATCTGCAGCCCCCAGCTGGGGATTTTTGTGCTGTAAAGGAGTCCCTAAGTGACGCCCTGTGACCTGCGCAGTGAGGCAAAGCACGCCTGGGCTTCGCTGCCCCATGGGCCCTCGGGAGCTGCCGCCATCTGGAATTGCCTAATGCCAGGGCAGGCATGTATCCAGCCAGAGCCAAGGGGCTTCACAGCAGCCCCACACCCTTTTGGTGTGCAGAGAAGAAACTCAGCACGCTGGGCCACCTGGTTAGGTGGCCACCTGCTGATCTGCAGACCCTCATCTGGTAAAACTCTCACAGACATACCTCTGAGCACCTGTCCTGGTTTCAGTTAGGACAGAGTTCATTTTCCTCCTAGTAGCTGGTAGGGTGCTATGTTTTGGATCAGGATAAGAGTGCTGATAACACCCTGATGTTTTAATTGCTGCAGAGCAGTGCTTACACCAAGCCAAGGACTTTTCAGCTCCTCGCTCTGTCCTGCCAGCGGGCAGGCTGGGGGTGCAGCAGGAGCTGGGAGGGGACAGACCCAGCACAGCTGACCCAAACTGGCCAAAGGGGTATTCCATACTATCTGGCATCATGCTAAACAATATATAGGGGTGGCTAGCCGGGGTGGGGGGCCGGCTGCTCGGAGATAGGCTGGGCATCGGTCAGCAGGTGGTGAGCAATTGCATTGTGCATCACTTGTTTCGTACCCATTATTAGTAGTACTATTATCATTATTAGTATTATTATTTTCCTGTCTTAATAAACTGTCTTTATCTCAACTCACAGGCTTCACTTTCCCATTTCTCTCCCCCATCCCAGAGAGGGAGGGGAGAGGGTGAGCAACGGCAGCGTGGTGTTTAGCTGCCGGCAAGGTTAAACCACAACAGCACCTATCTGTGCTGGCCTGCTGGCATTGGACCCATAGGAATGTTAGCACATGAAGCAAATGAAAACATGGCTTTAGAAAAATTTAAACCGCCAGTGGGAAGTTGTATATTAATTACAAATACTAAAGCACTAATCTCCTACCAATAACATTTTATGAAATTATGGAAATAGTTCTTAGGTACAGAAATTAAATCTGCTGCAGTTCCTAATGCTTCCAGATAGTTGCTGAAATGTGCATAAAGATCACTGAATTGTGGTTGAAATTATGATGATAAAAGCAATTGTCAGCTTCTGTTGGTATTTGCAGAGATTTAATTTTAGAACTCTACCCTTAGGCAAGTAATATGGAATTAGATCCATACACACTGCATCCAAAGTCATACTGAAATGTCACTTGTAAAACACACCTTCACGATCTTGCTATCTGATGTATAAATGTGCCTGTCAAATCTGCAGAGAAAGCCATCAGTACTTGTAGGCTGTGGTGAGGCGGTATGGATACACTATCCATGGATCACACTTTGGTAAAAATCAGGAAGCTTCTACAACTGACGGAAATGAACACGTTGTTCTTTTGGAATATTCCTGCTGAAGCAAGTAGAAGGAGTCTGTGGGGAAACAGTCCGACATCATGCTGAGAAGACAAATGGTATAAAGATTGTGATGATACGGAGACATTAAGAAGGCTGAAAAGGGGATCACAGATCTGTATCGGAGCCCTAGAGAATGTAAAGATTTGTGCTGACAGTAGTGGAACAATTCCTGATTTTCCACAGTGAAGGGAGAGGAAAAAGGCTCAAGCAGGTGGCACAGAACTGCCACATCACTGATACCACTAGGAATCACATCCCAGAAAATTTACCTGGTGCCTCTCTTCACGTTAGTTTATCTCTCTCTCGACAGTAACAGTGGTTATTTGAATTACACATCTGGCCAATAATTTAACTAAAATCCTCAAACAATCTCTTTTAGGAATTTTACTCCTTCCCACAACAGCACCAAGTACCACGCAGATACATTTGGTAAGCAAATAAATCAGGTATTAAGTGGGCATGCTATACTAGCAATGAATTTTCTTTAAATGATTTAGATAAAGCAGGCTTTTCTTTGGCAACCAGGCAGCAGGTTACCCTAGTGACATTAATTCCTTCTGCATCCTACGCAGTCTCGAATGTGAAATTAGCAGAGCTGGAAAATGCCCCTGCAGCCGAGGCAGAAATAACGCACTTCTTACAGTAAGCGGAAGCTTCTCGTCAGGAGACACTTGTGCTTCACTGCTCTTTGTCAAGCAGGGTAACATGAACATACATTTCACTAACAGGCATGATCAGCAACAGAAACTCAGCAGATGACAGAATGAGACAGAGCTGTCAAACACTTAAGCCACATCTATTTTGCACAGAACATACAAACATTAATGACAGAAAAATAAAGCCACTCTGAAAGCCCAAAGAATCAACAAAGAAGCTTTTTGCCCATGCCTAATCCAGCTAAACCTTCTTAAAGTGCCATTGAAAACAGATACTTGAAATGACTTCCATCTACAGTAGCACTTTTTCCCCATTGTAGCTGCTTCCATTTACGAAAAGACTGTAAGTTTACATTTAAGAATCCACCGTTGTCTATAACACAGATGCTGAGACTGCTATTTCAGCTAAGAATTTAATTCAGAATGGTGAAAATTACTAGAGCTTCCCTTTCCCCAGTTCTTATGCCAATTTTACAGAGAGAGAGATTTCTTTAATGACTGCGTAATGTACGAATAGCGGTAAACTTAAAGAAACCAGTGTTTAATCAGTTCTCTGTCTAGAAGTGTCATCATAACCATATCCAGCACCACTACAAAGATAACTGCAAAACCCTAATGAGCCCTAACACCCTAACAGCACAATCTCACTCCCTGTTGAGGCTCGTAGCCAAAGGAAGAGCTTTTATTTATTTTTTTTTTACCTTGTTGTTACTGCTAGGTACTATACAACTTCCATTTTAATATTTGGCATTTTTTCCTTGGCATCACTGGGAAAGACAGCAGTGACAAGCCATTAGAGCACAGCAATGGCAACATATGTTCCAGGAGAATATAAACCTAACATATTCTATTATTTCAGTATACTGGAAGCTATCTGACCACCTCAAAATGTTGCAACCCATCCGTTCCTAACATAAATTAATTTAACAATAGTTCACTCTGCAGCTCTACTGTGTAAACTAACACTTTTGTTCAGAAATCAGAAGCCTGCAAAACAACCACAGGAACAGAGACGTGTAGGTGTACCACTTTCTTACAATCTCTGCATAAAATATTATACAAACAACTTCTTATAACACGTTCCTCTGCTCTATGATAGAAAGCTTTACAAAATGAAACTTGAAATTCTTACTCTGATTTCTAACAGGTGTCATATATATTATTAAAAAATAGGTAAACAAAAAATGAGACTTTTAAGACGTGTAGATTCTGAACTCCTCCACCTGGTGATGTTGTGGGGCAGTGACCAACGTGACTGAGAACAGGGACCTCAGCTACGCAACGCATAAAAAGAAGCACTCCAAACTGAAGCCACAGTGAGGCATAGAGCATACCACAAAGTGCTTGTGCATTAAGAACACACTTAACTCCAAATACAAACATAACTGCTTAGCTGAAGAGAGACAAATTTAAACATGCACTGTGAGTTAAGGCAAATACCAACATGGCAGCATTCCTGGGAAAAACAATCCCACTGCAGTAAAAACTGCTCAGGGGAACAGAGTGATGACATGGATAGGAAATAATAGCAGCAAAGAACACTGACGGGAAGCAACAATATTAGAAATCTTCACAGTAACAAAGAACAGCAAATATTTGCAGAGTAAATAAAAATACAGTACAGAGTGTAGGAAATAAGACCCAAATAAGACTTGCAGAGTGATCAACAGAACACCTAACTTCTGAGCCTTACCCCCAAATCCCCATCTGCCTGTGGTACCTGTAGAAAAGAAGAGGGGTGGTGTGTACTGCTCGATGCAGCACAGCAGTTCTTGCTTCTGTCACCTGCACAGCGATTTACACTGGCAACTTGTGCTGGGGCCCTGCAGGTACTTTGGAAGAGCAGAAAAGAAGTTCTCTTGAGACAAACATTTAAAATTCAAAGATAAGGAAAAATTCTTAAGAGCATAAAACCACTCCAGGGTGTCTGCGCAAACTGCCGAAATGGCAGCATGCAGATAATGGAGAAAATAAATCTCTGCAATTATTTATATATAAATATTCTGAAACACAAATGACAGCACTGCAAGGATATCTGGAGCACAGTTTGAACAGATCAAAGTCACTTTTATACAGGCATATTTGGATCACGAATAGCTGTCAAGCTTCAGCTGAGCTCATGTCACTGTATTAGGCAACCATTTAAATCCCGTGTAAGATTTTGGGCTGGTAAGGCATCTCCGAGCAGGAATCCAAACTACTGCCTGGCAAATATTCCAGGAGCACTGAAACCTCCCAAAAGTGGTTTCTTCTCTCACTGACAAATGCAATTTTGTTTTTATAAGCAATACTGCTAAGCTGAGGTAGGCAGCATGTTGTTCTGCATTTCTGGTTGGCCTTGCTACTTTGCTTCCCAGGAAAACTAAAATGCCTTAAATCTCTCTTGTTCTGCTGTGAAATTTATGGGAAATGTCATTCTTGCCACATTAACACCCCTCTGTTGTCGTTTGTTTTTTTGTTTGTTTGTTTGGGTTGTGTTTTTTTTTTGGTTGAGCACAAGACTTAGTTTTGTGTTTTATTACAACAGTTGTTTTAAAGGCAACTTTTGAGAAATTAAATGCTACCTCTCATTTTCTGGTAACTCTGGATGTGTTGGAGAGCTCCTAACTAGAGATTTTTAAAGCAAGATTCCATACAGTTCTATCATGAAGAATAATCCTGCCGTGGAAGAATCCAGCCTACATGTGCAAAACTGTGTATCTTATTTCATGGACTCCATCCCTGCAGACCAAGATGCTGTTCCTTGGCCATAGTTATTGCAGACTTCTGAGCACAGGAGTCTGGCCATGCGAGTGATCTGGTTACTGCACGACCAGCTGCTGCAAGGTGAGGATTTGTGGCTGGGTTTTATCAGTAAACAGGAAAAGCACTCGAAATCATACCTTGATCAGATGTGAATAGCAAGCTTAATTCTCAGTCAGTGCATCTTATTAAGGTTGAGAAAAAATCATTTCCTACTGGAAAAGCTGACTGCATCAGGAAAGAAGAGGATAAATATTACTAGTTTAGCCTCGATAGCTAACTCACGGTACTTGACCACACCACTTTCAAATGTGTCTGCGTAATGTCAGTGAAGTGCAATAACAACATTACTGCAGAAAACATCGTCTCCACATAATAATCCTATGAATAATAAATGCTATTTAGGCATCAAACTACTGCTTTCACATTACATTATAATATTACTTCCACAAAGGCAGGTAGGCCCTCATATGACATTAAATATAGAGGAAAGTGGAAATTCTGAAAAGTGTATATAAAAGTATAAATTCCAGGTAATATAACCACTTACAAATCTTTGTGATTCCAGCTTGGCATATTTTGGAGAATATCATTAGCAAATATTTGTGAACCTCTTAATTTGCCTAAAATTACACAGGATTTGGAGAAGCTTGCTGAAGCTAGTACTTATTTTAAGTATTAGGTCCATTTGTTTCTGAGAAGTGCTAGGGTGAGACACGGACAAGAAGTGGCAGGAAAAGAAATATTGTTTCTCCCACGGTAAGCACACTAACGTAAGGCTTAAAAATGAAGCAGAGCACATTTTTGCTTATACCTTTGAACTGTACCATCTGGTTGAGGCTCAATTAAGATTCATCAGTCCCTGGTTGGAATGCATTCAGGACTCGCTATTTTGAACCAGAAAACTAGACAGCCAGAACACATGATTTTGTGGACTAATAAAATATGCAATACACTTTCAAATCCCTGAATCAAAGGAGGGGAAATTCATATTTTCTTGCATATGCATTTCTAAATTTCAGAATGAAAATACACCAGTGATATAAAAGCCACAAAAGGCAGTTTCACGTTACAGCTGTAGCCCAGTTAACTTCTCACCACCATCAGAAAGATGAGGCCTTAATCCCTCCCAAATCTCCTCAAGCAGTCCCATCACTTACTCCACATCTGCTTTGGCAATTGCCTAATTGCACAGCAAAGGCTGTTTGAGTCACTAAAACACCAGAGAACCAGGCCAGGAAAAGCAAACGTTTTCTTGCTGAGTTAGCGCGTTTTATGGGGTCCTCGTGCAATCCCATAGGCACAGGAGCTGATGTGACTGACAAGCGATCATCCCACTGGGGAGAGACAGCAAGGGAGAAGGGAAGGAGACACCTTCTGTTTGGAAGCACGGTGCTGTTATTCTGACTTGCAATCTAAACATAACTGTTTTCTGCTCCCTGGGCACTTTGGGCCTGCTTCTAGCTGTATGCTTTGTAGCTTTATGTACATCACGCCCAAGTGCAGCCCTAAATTCACAAACAACAGGCAAGTGCATGAGTTCAGTGCTTGGAGTGCAATAAGAAATAAGGCCTTCAGGGCACATTTAGCAGGAGTTTTATCCAAGCAAATACTGGAGAAGAAATCAACATCTGGAACACAACAAGTTGTGACTGCATAGGAGAAGAGGGAACTTTCATTTATGATTGTGTATTTCCATTGTTTGACGCTGGCCCCAAACCCAGATACAGTATTAGACTGAAGTAGGTCATGCCCTTTTTTCCTTCAGATAGAAATGTCACAAGAAAGTTGTTTACAATGAAAATCCTGCAACAGGATTTGGCAATAGTGAAGCCAGAGTTTCCCAATAATGTGAAATTGTAAAAGCTTCTTTTAAATTTGATTTAATACTCCATGGTCAAATTCTGCTTTTATAGACAGATGGTTGCATTTTTTTTTCTTTGTTTGTTTATTATAAATGCACTTGAGCACATCTATTCAGTTCACTGGAAAACAAATGAAAACATAATTTGCAATATTTTAATCCATAAAGCTTAATTCCTTTGCAGTCGTCATCTCAATGTAGCAACAGATTTCACTGTTGCTATTGCTACAAAGGGATTAGACTTTCTCCGTTGATTTTGGATATTGGAAAAAATTCTGTAACTGCAGGGTTTGATCGGGGGTTGTTAGAAGGGTTTTGGTTATTCCTTTTTCTATTTCACAGGTTTCACCTTGTCATTGCAATTCATATTTTCATGTTAGACTACAGCTTCTTCTACTCCAATAAAACTACCAGACATTTCTGTTGTGCTGCTTCTCCATACTCTGAGTTTGGTGAACGTATGTAATAAATAATTTCTAACATAGCAAGTGTAACATGGGAATGAGGAGCCAACTTGAACTGTAAATTTGTAACAGCACTATACCAAAAAGTACATTTACAGCATTTAGGCGTTCACATAGTTTACAGAGTAATACTGGGGCACTGCAAACGATGGCCATTCCTCTTCCATCACCTCCCTCACCGTGTTCCATTACACTCTGATAAGGGAAGATGCTATTTCTTGACTTGACAGATTAACGTAAATTTACCTTAATGGGCAGGACTCAGCAAACAACTGCCTGCTGCTCTGGCACTGACCTTTTTTAAGGTAATCATTTTACACACATCGTATAGTTCAGTAGAGAAACTCCAATTCCTTCAACAAAAACACAGCTCTTCTACGCCTGGTAAGATGCTGGCACAGGCTGCTAGACACATTCTTAGCTAGCTGTATATCAAGGGACATTATTCAGTGATTTATTCACTGGAGTTATTCAGCAAACAGCACCTTAGCTAGAACCCAAGAATTCTGGTGTCGGACTCTAAAGCAGCATACACTGATACGAAATATTTGACATTACACAAGCTTCTGGTCACCAAGCTCTACTTTTCTGTTCTGCAGCACAAAGATACATTCTTGCTACAGGATATTGCCCCCGTGAATGTTCAGAGCTTTTCTACGTTTTTCAAATTTACTGGGAGGGATGGAAAAGAATATAATGAGGTCATTTAGTCTACTGCTTCCAAACCTTTTTTAAAATCCAAAGACCAGATACTACGTCAAGGAAAAAAATAAATAAATAAATAAATAATAATAAAAAAGTCTATGGAAAATGTATTATTTTTCAGTGGGAAAACAAGTGAAAAATAATTAGCATTCAGGCAAAACAAGGTCTTACACATTAAAATGTTACCATACATACTAGTTCATTTAAAGTATTTGTTAGAAAAATTACAATAATTCCTGACATTGCCCATCAAAAGTCCACAACACATAGCTGCCTACTCACAAAAATGTACTTGCATGAGGTTTTGTTTTGCTTTTTGTAACTGCAGTTCTTTACAGATGATGAGGCCAGAATCATCTCCTGTTTAGGACAGAGCAGGGTCTGGTATCCTAATATTTAATTATCATTTACTAATAGATGCCTAGTCCATTCTTTTGCCCTACAGATTTTGTACCACAGATTTTTCCATAAATATTCAGTGGGCTCAATTACAAGTCAGTATCTGGAAAAATTGTACAAGAGCTTTGGCTGGTACAAGGACAAAGCTGTACCCTCAACAAACACCTGCAGAAAGCAGCTCCTACATATACAAAAATGGTAATTTCTCATTCCTTCATAAGACATTTTCTTATCCTTTCCAAGCAGTAAAAATCTACTCGTTTTAGTAATAAGAATGGAAGATGAGTACAACTGCTGGGACCACATTCCCAAAGAGTTTCCCTCTTGTTACCTCATGAATTCCACGCAAAACAAAACAAAAACCAAAGCAGTAGTACTTGAAGTATAGCACTGCAGAAAGGAAACACAAAAGAAAGCCAAAGGCCTGTGTGAGAGCTGCCTATAGTAAAGATGGAGTTTTGCACAAATAACAGTGCATGCATTTGCCCAGCTGAGTGGTACCAAATGCAGGAATAGCCACTTAAAAAATCTCCAGTGCTAGATTATTTCTTTGTGTTCAGAATATCAAGACAAGCTCATCAATTTGATGATGTAAGCAGGATGTCCAAGGCCAATTTTAGAAGAAAAGTTTCAGTGTTCTCTTCAAATAGTGTTTATTCATCAATACCTTTTCTGAGCACTTACAAGGATGCTGATTGCAGTTTGACAGAGAATTACAAATATAAAATCCGTCAGCCATTAAGGAAACAAGGTTTGAAGGGAGAAATAGTATTTTATAAACCAGTATTGAGGGCAGTTGCATTTTAACTTAATTAAATACTGCGCCATCAGAAGTACAAAAAACCCTGCATTGTTTGTAAATGCATTTGAGCGTTTAAATGAGACCAGCACTTGTTCATAAGTGCATCAACAAAACTGACAGCCAATAGGAAAAAATCAATCAATATTAGAATAAAGCTTAAATAAATTAATTAACATCAGGAGATTCATGATATTAAACAGTGATATATTTTGCTGGATATGTTAATTATTTAGTATCAATTAAATTATGCGACTCTAGATAACTAAAAGCATTAGCTGCATTAATAACTGCTACTGGTGCAAATTGTTTTAAAATATAATAAACAGACTCTGGTGTACAGGACTACCATAATTTTAAAGCAGATAAATGACACTTTCCTCCCGTTGATGAATGAATTCAGTACAGAGTGGACACAAGAATTTTGAAGTAAAAAGAGGCAAACTCTGTTGTCCATTTGTGCATGCATTTGGTTTACAGTATGTGTCAGTCTGCGGCTCTCAGGATCTGGGCCACACTCTAAAGCTATGCAGCAGTCCCTGGCTATTTGCAGAAAAATAGCACAGCACTTCAAAGAGAGCACGGCGCAACAAAGCCCCTTCCCAAAACATATGCTGACTTTTGATTATTTCAGAAATAAAATGTTCCCTGTAAGGCCTGCACAAACAATTCCCAAACTCAAAAATCAAACGTTAATTAAAATTCAGTGTGTCCCTCCTAGAAAACACAATGCCTTCGTTTCCTATGCATCCCTGTTACTGTATTGTCCAATGGGTTTCTCCTGTGTTTTTTGCATGTTCTCCAGGGGAAGTCATTCTTCCAGTAAGAAACGGAAAACAACATGCAGGTGATACCAGTCATGTACCTCTGTCACATCAGTGTATTACCCTTAGAGACTCTTGGACTTCACCAGTAAGCCAGCAGATCACCCAAACTGATTAAGACACTGGGATTAAGACAAGAGGCAAACAGGGCAAACCCTTACACAGAATTTAACCGTATTTCATAAAAAACACATAAGTAGCGTTTAAAGCTTTCAACTTCTGAATTTAAAAATAAATATGTATATATATTACTAAGAGCACTGTTATTGAGTTAACAACTGAAACTGATGATAATACAGATCGTGCTTTGAGGTTTTCATCCACACAGCCAGAGGCCCCTTCCTTTCCCAAACATATGGAAAGTCATAACATGGAAAACATTAAAAATATTATAAATATTTTTGTTTTCATATGATGTTTTCCTTACATTTAAAAAAACAACACAGTGCCAAAAGCATAAGAGACAGAATTATATCAAGAACAGACTTCTGCTTTCATTTTCACAAATTCATGCAATTGTTTCAAATTTTTGGGGAGTTACAAAGATGTAAATAAGGAATGTTACTGTTCATAGGAGTACTACTGACAATCTGTTTAAAATGGATTCAAATACCTAGCTGAATTCACTGTACTCTGCTCACATCAAATATTGTTTCTCAGC
The DNA here is from genome assembly GCF_011077185.1 of Oxyura jamaicensis. Lineage (NCBI taxonomy): Eukaryota > Metazoa > Chordata > Aves > Anseriformes > Anatidae > Oxyura > Oxyura jamaicensis. The sequence goes on along the minus strand of NC_048899.1, from coordinate 1,655,469 downwards.
AGGAGTGTAAGTCACTGTTCTGTAAGTGTACCAAGTGTTCTGGTATGATTTCATTTGATTTCAGTGGAAGACATGCAAAGACTGGCAGTTCAAATAATTAAAAGTATTTCTGTCATTGCAGGACTATTGTGTTTGAGTGTTTTAGATGTCATTTAGATTTATCATATGCCTTTAAATCTATTGAAATTTATGCATTAATTTGTCATGTACAAGGCCACTGATTTCACTTGATTTCAGTATTCTTTTAGTTTAATGTCTGATAAGGGGCGTTTGTCTCAGAAAGGTGAAAATGCAAGAATGTCTAATGCCACATTAGGTTTTTACATGCTAAATCCCTGAAGATATTGGGCTGGACTGATAAGCTGATATAAAGTAATAAAAACAGAAGCTCATTTTGTGCTCCCTTAGCTCAGTGAAACAGGAATGAGATCAAAATGTCATCACTGTTTCTTGTCCTCCTGATTTCGTAGTACTGTACACAGAAGTTTAAAAAATTACATCACTGTACTTTGACTATTAACTACTTGCTGAAGTAAATCTGAGTGCCATAAAAATACTGTTTATTTAAAGCGATGGGATTTTTCACTTACTCCTAAAGGAGATGTCAGCCCAAATTTTGCAGACTTCTCAGAGAGGAGTTGGGCAGCAAACTGACACATTTTCCAGATATTGATTGTCCCTTGGTCGAGTGCACTGTAGCCTGTTTCCTGATTTCCAAAAGTGAGAGTTCGGATTTGAAATCAATATACCACTTAAATTGTCATCTTACTGAATCCTCATTCAAGTGAATGAATAGAATTCAGATAAAATACCAATTATTTTAGAAGTGTTCCACACTTCTCATATACACATTTGCAGACAAGAAATACTAATGTTCAGTATTGCAATACTCACTAAGACAAAGTTTGAGAATAATACTATTTGCTCCGTCTGTAAAAGCAGTGGGGAAAAGGCTGACAAATAGTTTTGCTTTTTACCCTTTTTGGAAAGTATTACAAACTTTCATATGCAGAACATTGTACATGATTTATCTAGCGTGTTTGTTTTGCAAATACCGATTGCATAAGCCATTGAAAGGAAAACCAAAACAGGAGAAATATTTAAGTCATATAATATATACTGATAACCTCAATTCTCACTAAGTTTTGCAGACTTAACAGCACAAAAGACTTTTAAGGATGGACCAGGGAACACTGCTTTCAACGTATTTATGTTGAGAGCCTTCTAAGTGTGCATGGGATGATAATTTTTTAAAAAATGCTTGCTTAAGATTTAAATTAAAATATGATGACCTGCACTAGGACGGGCCAGGCAAACTCTGGATTTACTATCTCATTAATGATAAAACATGCTAGACAAGATGAAGAGAAATCATGAATGGTTCTGAAGAGGAAACATTCAACTTACACTTTCTACAGCTTGCAACTTACAATAATAAGGGTAGTCTAAAAGAAGAGGACAAATTAATCAAAGCAACACTCGAAGAAAGCAAACTTAGAGCAGTGATAGGAATAGACCACGGAGCTGAGGCTCTTACTCCTACAAAGCATCCTCCTTCACAGAATGCTAACCTGGATGCACAAACAGATCCAATTTAGCAGATTCGATTTATCCCACCTTTCAATTTAAACTTGCAAGTTCCACCTACTGCTGTAGCATTTTCTCACACAACCCAAGGAATCCAAAAGAGAGGTCTTTGTGATTACAAGTGTTATAGAAGTGCTGGCAGCTCAGGACTCCACCCTGAACCAAGACTTAGTTCTACTGCAAAGCAGAATTCAGGAAAAATTGACAAAAACATGGTGGGGGGAGTATGTAACATGCTGGAATAAAACTCTGTTGATTAATGACAGTTGTAGCACACAATTATCTTTAACTATATGGTAAATTAAAGTCGGAATTAAAAGAAATTATCAATTATCAGAAGAGTAAAAAGGCTAAAACTAAAAGAAATGACATTACAGGAAAATAAAATGTAACAGCACCTTTAAGCAGTGAGCTCTGTTAGAATATGGAAAAACTCCCTACGGAAAATCCTATTCCCTGAAAAATTGGAAATAAGACTGAAAAGCCGATTGGAGCCATCAACAAGCTAGAGCCATAAAATGGCTAAAATAATGACATCTTTATATACATTATCAGATATATTTTTTTGTATAATTTACAAAAAATGTCCTAAGTATGTGTATAACTTAAAGTTTTATTGAGATATGTGATCTGTTGTATGTCACACAAAGCACTGGGGTTTTGGTAAGAAACAAAAGTACACCTCTGTTATTAACCACACATTAAAAAACATGCTTACATCCCACTTCAGCTTGCAACTTTGTGCAGCGCTGATAATTCCACCAGGCATATACGTAGGTGGCAAATTATAGAGGAGATGATACTGATTTGGAGAAAAAAGTAGGAGGTCTGTCATCATCATGGTGCCTGCCCCAAATCTTACTGCCATATAAACACTATTAAAAATAAAATAAAACAGCATTTTGGGTTATTTTTGAAGACTACCATGAAACTGTCAGGGAGGATATTTGCAGCTGAAAAGGACACAAAATTGTTTAATTTCAGCCCTCAGCATTCACTTCTTTTATCACAGTGTTCTTTTAAACTGTGGAAAACATGCTACAGAGGGTTTGATGTATACTTCTTACTCCTACATTTTTTTAGGTGAAGTTACTCTTATTGAACTATACAGCCACTTCTGAAAGTAAAATAACGAATGTGAAGAAGCTCAGATCAATCAGTTCTTTTAGTACAAGCAAATTAAGTATACCTTTTGATCTGCTTGTTACAAAATTTATACAGTACCTTCAGAATTAACTACCTTTCTGTCAAATACTGTTACCTTAGCTCAGCTCAAAAAGCATCTCTGAAATACAGTTTCAATCTGACCTACATATCAGTTGCTCTTTTATGTTCTCACGTCATATACACAGTATTCTACTGCATAATGCTAGGCATTGCCATTGTATCAATGTGTTCCGATTAATGAACAGCTTAAGGACAACATCAATAGTTGCCTGAATACTATACCATAAAAACAATATTACTTTTAATATTCAATGCTATTTATGCATCTTTGGGTGAGAAACTTAAGAGTGACTTAATTTATCATTTTTAATCCCCCTTTTCCCTGGTGATCTTTAAATTCCCTCACATCCCACACTTCTTCACAATTCTCCTGGCAACATCCCCCAGGAAAAGTCTTCCCAGTGCGGATTCTCAAGTGGAGCAATGACAGCTTTACATCATCTGAGAATCTCTTTTTTACACACACATTAGTGATCAAATGCAGTGCAGACCCATCTTCAGTGTCATCCTTTTTGCTCAGAAAAGCTGTAAGTCTTCCTCCAAAACAAAACAGTAATGCCAAAAGATCTTAAAATCAAACCAATTATAGCCATCCATAAAATGCAAAATATTAATAGAATCATAGAATGCTGTGGGTTGGAAGGGACATCAAAGATAATCTAATTCCACTACCCCCCCCCCCCCATGGACAGGGACACCTTCCAGTAGACAAGGTACTGTCAGTATTAATAGAATCACAGAATCATCTAGGTTGGAAGAGACCTCCAAGATCACCAAGTCCAACCTCTGACCTAACAAGTCCTCCACTAAACCTTATGACTAAGCTCTAAATCTAGATGTCTTTTAAAGACCTCCAGGGATGGTGACTCCACCCCTGGGCTGCCCTGGGCAGCCTATTCCAATGCCTCACAACCCTTTCAATAAAGAAGTTCTTCCTAATATCCAACCTAAACCTCCCCTGGCGCAACTTTAGCCCATTCCCCCTCATCCTGTCACCAGGCACATGGGAGAATAGACCAACCACCACCTCGCTACAGCCTGCTTTAAGTACCTGTGGAGTGCAATAAGGTCGCCCCTGAGCCTCCTCTTTCGCAGGCTGAACAGTCCCAGCTCCCTCAGCCGCTCCTCGTAAGACTTGTTCTCCAGACCCCTCACCAGCTTCGTAGCCCTTCTCTGGACTCGCTCAAGCACCTCCATGTCCTTCTTGTAGTGAGGGGCCCAAAACTGAACACAGTACTCGAGGTGCGGCCTCAGCAGAGACAAGTACAGGGGGACAATCACTTCCCCGGACCTGCTGGCCACACTGTTTCTTATGCAAGCCAGGATGCCGTTGGCCTTCTTGGCTGCCGGAGCACACTGCAGGCTCATATTCAGCCAACTGTCAACCAATACTCCCAGGTCCTTCTCTGTCAGGCAGCTTTATAACCACTAACCAGCCTGTAGCGCTGGTTGGGGTTGTTGTGCCCCAGGTGCAGGACCCGGCACTTGGCCTTGTTGAACCTCATACAGTTGGCCTCAGACCATCGGTCCAGCCTATCCAGATCCTCCTGCTGAGCCTTCCTACTCTCAAGCAGATCAACACACGTACCTAACTCGGTGTTGTCTGCAAACTTACTTTGGGTGCACTCGATCCCCTCATCCACCAGCTGCAGTTGCACAAATTATAAAATGTGTAGCCACAGTTTAGATGTTCTAACACTGCTGCTCTTTGCTGCCATCTACAGATAGACTTCAAATTTTTTTAAAAAATAAAATCTACTTTTAATTTCCAATAAAATCTCAACGTACTCTACAAGCCAGTTCACCCCGGGTGTGTTTTACCTCAACATATTTGAAGCTTCAGACGAAGATGAGCCCAAGTGAGAGGTCGTTGAAAGGTATTTGGATGCTGCCCCCCTGGTGCCCCATCCCCGGTGTTCTGCAGCTGGTACATCTCCCACTGGCAATCGGGTGCTCTTCTGCCCTGTTCAATGCATGGGCTTCAAGCCTCTCGGAAGCCAGATGATCTGCCAAAAGTGAAAAGAAAGTTGTACATCTCTAGTATGGCTGTCTTAAATACTTTTACTTGAGTCCTCAGAATATCTGATGCTTAATGTTCACAGCATTGTTTTAGTGTGTTTCAGACAGCACGGTTCCAGTTTCACTGCTGTATGTTCTAACCACGAGGCTACGAAGCCAGGTCTGCTCCCTGCATTAAAACGGACCTCAGCAGGCTGCAGTGGTACATTTTTAAGAAAATTAATGCCTCAGATGCGTGGTGGAGACACCATAACCGTGAAAGGCTGCTGGTCAGTACCGAAGGGCTGCACGCTCACAAGGCTTACAACCCCCGGGAAGGCGTGCTCCATGTCGGCACCCCGGCAGCAAGCCGACCCGCTGAGGTGTCCCACACAGGCGCGATTCCAGCACGGCCGCGGGGAGGCGGCGGCATGAGGGGCCGGGCCGGGCCGCGCCGGGGGAGGCTTGAGGGGCCGCCGCGCGGAGAGCGGGAACTCGGGAACTACAACTCCCGGCGGGCCCCGAGGCCGCTGCATTTCAACAACGCACGTCTCAACTGAAGGAAAGGAGACTTAATTCTTCCGCCTTCATGACTAAAGTACCTCTCAAGTGACAATTTTGAGTGGGGCATACACATTCTCTTTACTTCTGTATCCAATACTCCTGCTGATCGAGGCTTTGTTAATTGAAAGAACTTCTGACACATCTTTGCAAGTGATACCTTGGGTGTCCTAACATTTGGGCTAGATTTCCCTCCCTACCCTGGTCATGCTGAATTGTCTCGTCTTTTTTTTTTTTTTTTTTTTTTTTTTTTTTTTTTTTTTTTTTTTTTTCAGTAAGCTAGGCAGCAGAATAAGAGGCTAGCTATTATGGGAAGGTTGATTCAAATTCCACCAAAAATGCTTCAACTTTTAGGTCTGTGTTTTAATCAGGGACCTGTCATTATCCGTTAGTGCACGAAAGCTTGTAAGGTCAGGTATGGGCTCTTTGTACACTCAGGAGAAATTAGTTTCATACACGCTAGACAAGCGATCTCAGAGCTGGTGTATGTAGGAGATTAAAATTAAGCATATAGTCACACCAAAGTTAAGTACAATACAGTTAACTTATGGAATAAATTTTTCAAAAGTAATTTTGCTGAAATACTGAAGTTAAAGAGAAGTATCAAAGAACAATGCATTTTTTAGAAAACTTATCTGTTTGCGGCATATTCAATAACTAAACTAAAACATTAAATGTCACCTTTCTAAATGACCAAACAGATAACAGAACATGTCCTGACATTCTTTTCAGTCTTTGGATTCCAAGAACTGTATCATTCCCAGCTTGACGAAGAAGCAAAAGTGAGTTGTAAACAAGCACTGCCGAGGAAAATAGCTACATAGAAATGAGAATGGGGAGAACTTGAAGCCTTCCCAATGTACCACACTTTAGAGGCATAATTTTTCTGTGGGCAAATGCAGCTGAGGCTATTAACTGCTGAATGTCTGATTTTATTAATTATTTTTATCAGTTAAGGGTTGCTCTACATATTTATTGAAAGATTAACTCTCATATTCTGTTGAAATAGCAAAACAATGATATGAGTGTTTTTCCTGGACCACGAGAACTGACCACAAAACACAGTTATGACAGCACAAGTATTGTGTAGAAAAGAGAGAAACATTACTACTGGTACTACAGAAAAATCAGGACCTTGGTCAGCTGGGTACTACATGGGGGGAGAGGTATGCTTACTGCCTCTGTATGAACCACGTGTGCTGCCAGTTGTCTCTGAAAGAGAAAGTTTCAATGAAGATAAAGTAAAAGATCAGCTCAGATGTGAAGTCTTGCAGGGCTGGGAATGGATTCTTTGTGTTGGGAATTATACCACTTGTAGTAGGAAGACCTTTTTTAAGTTCAGAAGCATCGAGATTAATTATAGCAGAGGCAAAAAATTTGAGCTCAGAAGGATATGAAGTCACCCGCCGCTTTAAAAGCAAAGTTAGAGCAGGTACTATTCTGATTATTATTTTAAGATAGATGTTGGCAAGAGACTTGCACTATAGGAGCCACGTCTGGTCCTTAAAAGCACACAGTCATGTGGCAGTAACTTAAAGGAAATAAGGATGAGACCAAAAACTTGATATTCTTGAAGTGCCTGGCTAAATGACATTTTTTATTTTTTAAGGGATGTTCTGTTTTAAATGCCCTTTAGAACACACAGATGTCTTGTAGTAAACAACATGAAGAGAACGGGCAACTTCAGTCTAAAATGACTGCCCTTTGAGAAACTGCAGAAAAAGTACAGGTAATGAGAATAGCTCCTCTTCAACTGTTTTTAGAATGTAAATAAAGTATAACGAAACAACTGATTACAATGGGGAATTACGCGACAACACTTAGTGCCTTTGGGTAACACAAGCTAATGAACAAATTCTAGTGAAGGAAATTAGTCTACAATCAATAGATAACTGTTCTTGATTACCCAAGCTTAAGGCTGGAAAGTCTAATACTTAATTGACTTGGCTTTTTTTGAAAGTGTCCTCTTCAAGAGACGGGACATGAACGACTGCTTCTCTGTCAAGTAGGACATTTATATTCCTTTGCACCTTTAGAATCTTCATGATTATGTTTCTGTTTTTGTCTGTCAGAAAATGAAGATCTGCAACAGCAGGTACAAAAAAATATTTTGAAGTTTTTTTCTTGAAGGCTGCTTTAGGACCCTCCTAACTAAAATTCTTATTTACATACTAGTTTTGCTTTCAGAAAGATAATTTGTTGCTATTGTAGTGGCAAATGTGACATACTCTCCTATTTCCTACTAATTCTGTATTTTGACTTATAATGCCTCCTCTCTGGAGCATGAAGAGGGAATGAGGACAAGACAGCTCGGTAGATATTTTTGAACTTCAGAGTTGATTTGTGACCTTCTGACCAACGGTACTGAAGATGCATAGTCTTTACTTGAATCTAGACTTTAGATAACAAGGATGTAATATTTCTTTTGACAGATATGGACAATAAGAAATGAAATAACACAGGGAAAGAACAAATTGGAAGTAGGAAAAAAAAAGAACAAGAGGCTACTGGAACATATGGCTGCATGGGCATATGAACAGGTAAGACGTGTAAGGGATGGAAAATATCTACTTGAAGCAACAGGGAAAAGGTAAAATAGTCATGGTCAGTGAGGCAGGACACTGAAAACCCTTTTTTGTTGTTTTTTACTTTATTTTTCCTACAGAATGGTAATTTCTGATCTTTTTTCCTCAGTATGCCCAGCAGCAGGTACAACAGGTCTTGGCAGAGCTGACTGACAGCAGGAATAAACTGTCCTGTGACAAAGGAAAACTTCAGGTACCTGTCAGTATCCTATTTGTCAGTTCACATAGGAAACTCCATTTTTTTTTATTTTTTATTTTTAAATGTTCAGCTAATAGATGACTGCTTAACCTGAGCTCTTCACTACTTAATTTGGAGGGAAGCTTTTATTTGTCTTTCTGTTTATGTGCTTGACACTACACACTTTATTTTGAGAAAAAACATCTTTGATCTGGCTCATACCACTTACTGCCTTTGGATGACAGATCAAGGCAAGATGATCCTGAAGTAGCATCTCTAGGATTTGTGATATGTAAGTTACTTAATAGACAAAAACAGTTGAATGGCTAAGAACCACCGGGAGGCATTAAAAAAAAATACAAGTAGAAAATTGGCTGAAAGATTAGGAACATGGAAAATTTATGAAATATAGGAATTAATAAGGAGGGAGGCAAACTGTGGTGATAAGCAAAAATAAGCAGTGTACATAAGCTTTCTTAAATATTATTTAGCTGGACAGTAAACGAGGTGTTGGAGGTGAAGCTTTTACTTCAGTGTGACCTATGTCAGAATTTGGGGCAGTGGTGCAGAAATTCCTGAGGTTCTTTTAAAAACAGCATAGAATGTGTAGTGGTTATTAGAGAAAGCTGCATTTATGCAATAGCCCTAGGTCTCATGGTAGTGACAGAATAAAGTGATCCAAAACATATTTAAATTATAACAAGGCGATTAATTCTAATCTGGAAGTAATTATATGGAAAGATAAGTTAAAAGCATTTCACTTGCTGCTTCTGCTACTATGGGACTTAAAAATAAAACATTTGCTCTGGGCAAAGAAGAATTCCTATATCACTCTGCTTCTGTGTTGTATTCAAGCTAATGCTTTTCCCTTTCTTCGCTAAAAAGAAGCTGAGCTATTTTGTCACACTTCTCTTAAAACTGGAGTGCAGAAGCAGGAGGAAGAATTGTGGCGTCTCCTATGATGCACGTTTAAATAATAGTGAGCTTTGCAAGTGCATTGTGGCCACAGAGACCAAATACACTAAGGTAAAACAACTTTGAGAACTTTTACTCCTCAGAATTAGGGTCAGACTAACAATACTCACATAGCCATTAGAAATCAGATTCAACACACCTTTTCCTGAAGAGCAGAGAACACATTTAATGTTAACTTTAGCATTCTAGTCTCCAGATGAAAACAGAACTTTTTCATTAAAATATGAGAACTGTGGGAGCTCAGCTAAACCTCATGTTTATTACATGTTTTCAGGCTAGAAAACACACAGGTTACAGAATTATAACGATAGTCTTCTCGATTTATCATTAGTTCCAGTTAGAGAACAAATAGTGGCAGATAATACTCGTCTAGTGATGTGGCTGTAAGGCAGGTAGTTACTCTGCTTCAGTCTGTTTACTCAGTCGTAATGGACAGAAGCACAGAGAAGAGTTGTGTTATCTTGGACAGTGAAACCAAGCTTGTACATATAAGATGTACTTGATGCTGCTGAGACAGAGGGAAAGTGCAGGTTTGGATAACATGCTATGGAAAGTATCACAGAAGAGAGCTTATACTGCTTAGTGTGCCTTAAGGCATTTTACATGAGACAAGATATCTTCTAGAATTAACATAAACTTGGGAATAAAATGTAGTATCTATTTGTTATAGTAAATAAGTGGTTTGGAGAGTATTTAATTAATTTCTCACTTTTTCTTGTACTCTCATCTACACTGCCAATGAGAGCTGATGGATTTTGTGGTGGAAATGGCACCAAAAATAAAAAAAATCTCCAGCAAGGTCTTGGCAGCAGAAGTCTTCTGACCATAATGCTAGGTCAGTTTCAGGCTCAAAAGAAGAAGTTATGGAATCCAATTTACGTGCTTGCACTCTCACACCAAGTTCATTTTGAACAATACAAACATTCAAGAAATTCTGCTTCTGAATGTGGAGATAATCCTATGGTCTGCCTGAAAATTCTGTTAAATGCTGTAAAGAACATGGGAGAAAAACTGGAGGATGAAATAGATATTCTCTCACCAAGATTCTTGAAAACTTCATCACCTACTGGGCTTAACAAAGGAAACTTTAATGTGGTGAGTGATAACTATGACATGCAACTTATAGAGACAGTTAATTTCAATTAACTAGTTGATGGCAATGAAGAAATGGCTGAAAATTGACAAGGACCAAATCTTTCATGTGTTTTTTGTTTGAAAACAACGTAGGTGAAAACTTAGGCTAAACAAAATAAGAATTAACAACTGATTTTGTTGAGAAACCTAGCTTTGTGCATTTGTGGCATTTCCTAGGTGCCCAGAGTTCAGAAGTAGTGGAACTGTCGATAAAAAAAAAAATAAAATACAAAACCAACCCACTCCCCTCCTCCAAAAAACAGTACTACACAGTTTGGACTTAAAACACAGGTAGAACAAAAGTTCATGTACTTGGAGGGAACGCTTTCCATGATCAGAACCATTGCATACTCTTCGTATTAGTTAGTTATAAAAGAATCAAAGTAATAAGTGGTGAATTTCCTGTTAATATGCCTGATGATTTCTTGTACTGCAGATGGCAAACTTGCAGCATCAGCTGGAGGCAGCAAACGACAATAACAGTAAGGTGACAACGATGCCGGAGCATGTGTTAGCTTCTCGTAGCAAGATTCAGGCAGTTCTGGGTGCAGTACAAACAGAGTTGGGACACAAGGACGCAACCACAGAAAAGATAGGTAAATGAAGCTGATTCTGTTTCTCTGGTCTATCAGCAGAGTGGTGAAGTGGAAGACTGGCACCTTTCCCATGCTCTGGCTAATAAGGTATAGGAGAAGTTAGCTTGAACAATTCCTATATCCTTTCCTGCCACGCTGAAGCATACTTACTATAACAAGCATAATACACTGAATGTTTGTGGCTATAGCTGCAAGAACTGCACTTGTAAAGATTTGGCTTGTCAGTATCATGCATCTTGTGAAAAGAAGGTTAAAAAAAATTAGTTTCAGTGACAGGCAAAACTTACTATAGTTAAGCTAGAGCTCCAGACTTGAAAATAGTTACCACATCAGAGGAGATGTGCACAAGTTGACTTATATGTTGTTTATCTGATTTCCATTTTCAGGAGCCAAAGTCAGCAGAAAATACAGATATTAGAAATGGAATTGGAAAGCCAAACTGGTTGCCATGGAAAGGCAGCACAGCAGCCAGGTAGAGAACATGTTTTTCAATAGTAACAACCAACATTGCATTTTTGGGGTCGAGACAGTTATCTTTTCTTTTTTGGTGAGGACAGCATGGTGTGACACATTCACATGAACAGAGGCAAAAAAAAAAAACCATCAGCCTTTGGCTGTGGAACAGAAAAATCATTATCCAGGTGCTGAAGGTGGCAAGCAACTCATTGAAAAGAAAAATTCCTTAACACAGGTGAAGGTTTTATAATTTGCAGCTGCATACAAAAAAATGGACAGAGATTCCTGAAATATACATGAAGCCTTTTATTTTTTCTTATTTGAAAGAAGAGGGAGCAGGAGGAACAGAAGTCCAGGAAGGTGCTTTCTCCCCCCAGCTCTCCTCCATAATACTTAGCTTAAAAATAATTACCTCACAACCCAAACACAAACCAAAGAACATTTTTTCCAGGGGAGTCATGGTTATATGACAAGTTCTGATTTTCTGACTAAGCTACTTAGTGATTGGCTTCATAAGTATTCCCATCTAGGTGCCTGACATTTGTAATGAGACAGCTGGTAAACAGACTTACTTCCTGTAACCTGATACTGACTGGGAACGGAAGAAAATATTCCTGTGTAAACTTTTTAATTTGGGTAAATATAAATCTGATCTGTTTTTACTGCACAGTTGGAACCACTTTCTAAGGCACTAGAAGTTGCTAGAATGGACAAAAAGACACTTGCTCTTTGTTTGGAAGAAGTTCAGCAGGCCAATAATGTCCTGCAGAGTAAGCTGATCCACACTCAGGATGACCTGAAAAGTAAAGAAGCTGAGCATCAACAGCTGATGGCCTGCAGGTAAGACCAGAGTCAAGATACTATACCTGAGGAAAAACATTACTTTTTACTAACAGAGCTTTTTATGGTTCTTATCTATCAGCGTTGACTGTACGCTGAGCCAGCAGTATGACAGTCTCACACACAGCTACAGAAATGTGCGCTTCCTGTAATGACTCCTGAACCTGTTCTGCTGTGCTGCTTACTCAGGGTCATTATGGTATTTCTAAAAGCACCTTTTCCATGAAGATAGCAGATATCACTTCTACTTTAAAGCAGCCTGTAGTAGGTAGAGCAAGGAGAACATCGGATAGCTGTTAAAATCCTCTAATCCAAACTTAACACCAGTAAGTACAACCTCAAAGCAAGTAAGTGTTGGTGCAGTCTGAATATCCTTCTTATCCTTGTCTAAACAGGCTTAGCCATCTAATTTCCTGGAGTCAAAGTTTTTCAAAAAAAAGAGCCTTGTATAGCTATTTTAAACCTCTTTGGAGATAAATGGAATATGAAATATTTAAAGCCACTCCAATCTCTAAACAAATGTTGCAAAGTATGTATCTAAAAAACGTTTAATGGGATTCTCTATCCTATTCACATATTTAAAAAGTAAAGCATTACTAAATGTACATGTGAATAACTGAATTCACCTCTTCTCTTTAAAGGGAGCAGTTAATGGAAAAAAATCAAGACTGAGGACAAGATGCACACAGAAAACATAGAGACTTTGAAGAAGCAGTCCCATGCTGAACAAGAGGTTTCTAGGAAGGCTGCCCATCAAGAATCTACTGAGGTGAAAAGGGATACAGTTAAAAGATTTCAGTGAGTGGCTTCCATAGGAAAAGGCCTTACAATGTCTAATTTTCATCAGAACAAAAGCAGCTCATAACAAATATCTCCTTTTCCATTCATCGTGGAGTTATCCAACACCTGTTCACAACAAATTTTATGTGGTAGACAGACATCTTGGTGGCCACACACAGCTATGTCTGTGCTGTCTAACTTCTTCCGTGTCCCACTGAATATCCTGCAACACTATTTACCTTATTGTACATCATGTCAACATCTATATCAATCATTCCAGTGGCTTCAAAAGGATATTCTGAGGTTGTATAGAAATCACCATGATATGTTATAGGATGGATGCTTCTTTTTTGTGGACTGGCTCATAATACTCAGCATGACCGCATGACCTTAGTACTAACTCAGATCCCAGCATGCATTTTTTGTTCCTTTGTTAAAATGGTATTTAAAAAAATTCAAACCACCAGGTGCTGTTGCTTTTTTCAGATATAGCCCAACAATTAGATGCTCTGCTTGTTGTTGTCGAGAATTAACTTATTTTACAGTTAATGTGAACTCACTTTTTCCTGTCCCCTAGCTAAAGAAGGCTCTTCAAGAATCATTCTCCAAATTTGCTGGTTTCCTGTGCCAACAGGGAGCTGCGGCAGAAAGTGATAGAGCTGGAAAAGACTTAATCCAGTTACAGGGAAAAGCTAAAAAGCCAAAGAGCTCAAGTCAAACGTTGCCTGGTCACTAAAGCTAATGCAGGGAGAATAAAGGTATGTACACATTTTTCAGTGGACGCAGGTAGTCTAGTCGAGAACTCCTTTTTCTCCTACTGAATAAGGACAACAGCAGTCCTTTTTAGTGGGGCGAGACAGAAAATAAGACTAACTCTGCCCCAAAATTCTGACCAGATCAATAACGTAAGATTGCATATTATGCATAGAAATTGCATAACCTTTCCAGTCCTATCCCTCCCTGCTCCCTGTATCCAGTATGATGCCACAGAGCCCTTTCATATCCCCACCACCAGTTTTTTTTATAGTAGCATTTACATACTTTATCCTTTTGTAGATAGTCTATTTAATGATCAACTGGACCAAAGATTGCTTTGTCTAGTGATTAGTCCCTTCCCATTCTTAGTAGGGAGTAAAACTTATGGTTTGACTAGTACCTGATCCCAAGTGAGAATCTAAGCTCCTCGGCAACTTCATCACCTGCTTGTTCCCATCTCCACAAGGGGGCATGAGTCATCTTAACTTCAGGAATAGTTCCAACGTAACATCCTGAGAAATTCCTGACGTTTTGTTCCTTTTTCAACAACTTCCAGGAGACTGAAAATGAACTGAGAGAATTGGAAGCAATAAAGGAGGACTATCAGAAGAATTATGAACAGGTGAGCTTTCTTGACCAGTTCCCTTAAGAGACCGATCTGACAATTATTAGAATGTAATTCTTGTGTTGTCGTCTTCAGCACAGCACACCCAACAATTTGTGTCAGAGTTGAAGAGTCTGCGTAGTGAGATGCAAATATTGTTGGAAAAACAACATAAAGTGCAAGTGCAGAACAGGCAGCTGGAGACCCAGCTAGAAGTGGAGAGAAGGCAAGTGCATCAGTTGGAAAATGAGCATCAGGTAAAGTGGTAGCAGCATGAATATGTGGTGAGACAGCTGTGGAAATATTTTTATGTAAAGTCTCTGGGGATGTAAAAGAAGTGGTAGAAAGACTCTGAATCCCAGTTCAGGGATGTTCCTGCAAATCTCAGTGTATTTACTCCAGTCTAGAAAGACTGAGTAACAACTTAAATTCACTACATAGCCGACTTTAGAGAGATTCTTTTTAAAAAACAAATCTCTTAAGTTACTTACAGTAAAAATTTGAGAATCCTTCTACAATATTGCAGATTTTTATTTGTACCATGAAAAAATTCCTAGAGAAATTTTACTTTTTCTACCTAGATACGAGAAAAAACAACCCAACATCTGAAGAAATGTAAAGAGGAAATAGAAAAACTGAAACAAGCCAGTATGGTGTCAGAACAGGTGAGACTAGTTAGCATTAGAATTATAATTCATTGGAAGTAACAAGTTGGTGTTTCAGTATTTGCACCAAGTAAAACTTCGAATCTCAAATATAGGTCTCTGGTAAAGAAGGAGGAACATTCTTTACCTCGTCAACTCCAAAGTAACTAAGTGGTGTTTATCTTTTGTTTTTTACTTTTAAGATTTCAGTTTCATCTCTTACATGAATAATTTAGTTTAGCAGAGCTTTTAAGAAGAGCTTCCCTCAGCTTTATTATTATTATTTTTAAATTGGGGGTATATCTGTCTTAATCAAATAAAGTGGTGTGACCAAGTAGATTGTCCCCTGAGCTGCTCTTGCGTCACTTTGCATGTGACATCATTCCAAACCACATTCACCACCATCCTCTGAGAAGTCATTTGTCCATGCATCACCTTATCCTTGTACCACTTCACAGCAGCAGCCAGATTATTTTAACTTGTGTTAATGACTATAGTAGTTTGAGGTGGAAAATCTAGGGTCTTAGATGCTTTATAGGGTACTAACCAGCATAAATTAAAATTAAAAAGGCATGGAGGTGCCCCAGCTTGAGGTCTTATCAATTCAAGTACTGTTCTGTGACTGGAAAGATAACTTGATAGCAGGATAATGTTTCGACGGCACTTGTTAGTTTCCTGGAAAAGTTAGTCTTCCCAGATATTTCTCAGGAGTTTGTGGAACTCAGCCTCCATTTTTTCCCCCCTCTCTCCCCAGAGTCTCTGTATTTTACACTGTGTTGAAGAGAACTGTATTGACTTCATTGCTCTCCTAAAAGTGGGGCAGCTTTGTAGCTAGTATGTCTCTATTACGCCCACTTCACCTCAATGAAAGAAAGCATTTTGGTCAGCTCCTACCCCTAGGTACAGGAGAGAGATTTGAGTAAATGTTTGTATGCCATGCTGCCCTTTCTCACACAGCTCAAGAACTGGAATACAGCCTGCATTAACTGTTCTCTCTGCAGTTCTAATTACCACTGCCTTCCCTAGATGACAAATAACCTGAAAGAAGCTCAGCGCTGGTTCAAATCAGAGTTTGACAGCCTGCAGCCAGATTGTCTGAAAAACCACCAGCCGGTGAACTTCGAAGACAGCAGCTCCAAGGAGATGGTAAAGAATGCAAGCACACTCTTTTCAGAGAGCAAAGAAAATAGGTGCAGAGAAGTATTTGATAGCTCATATCAGTCAGAATTTCAGTTGCCTAAACTTTTTATTAGCCGTTACACATGCATGGAAGACAAAGCCTTCTTCCTATTCTAGTTTAGTTGATTTCCTCCTCTTTTGCCAGAGGAGGCATTAAATATGCAAAAACATTAAATATGCAATTACGTAAGAGTCAAGGTACTACTTCCATACTTTGAGAGGTTATATTGCACATGCTTCATGTTTTGTTGCTGCTCATAAACTAAATACTTGTCTGAGACTTAACAGCTGGCATATTATTTTTCAGCATTCACCTGTTTCAGTGGTTCTCCTTCCCCTCCTCCAAACCTTTGCAGAAACCCTTTTGAAAGCTGTGCTTACCTTGGTTGTGTAGATTCATCAGCCTTCTCCATAACTGGCAGTTCTTAGATACTTTTACTAGCTTTGTAGAGGCTTACATATTAATCTTTAACCTCTTCATTAGTAATCATAAAGAAACCCCAAATAATCATCAGCATCATAAAACATTGCATTTTTTCCCCAGGAGAAAAAGCAACCAGAGCTTCCCCCTTGCACCTCCCTGGAGGGCAGGAGGAGGACCCAACACCTCCAGCTCAGCAGCAGGAAGGCCTATGTGAGCTGGGCAGGAAATGAGCTCATTTGACTGGGTGATTCCCAGCCCAGGAAGAGCATCACCTGCCACCGGGAGACTCCTTGCCAGCCCCCAGGTACTAGAAGAATCAGGAACCTTACTTATCCAAGATAGTTTTGTATTGCTGAGAAGGTATTGTAAATAAAACATGCTCCTAGGACACCCATATACAGGTGACCTAGGAATTCTTGTTTAAATTGTAAATTCTGGTTTGTTACCTCATACCTTTCACCTGCATTACAGGGATTGTTCTGTGTGTGTCTGCGTGTGTGCATGAGAGACAAGCTACCATGATTGTCCTTTTGACTCAGGTGCTTTGCATCATGAGGCTGACCATAACAAAACCACTATTTATAGCAAAGCAATTATTCTTTATGTATCATTACTGTAAACTGTATGTTGCTGATCTGCTACATCTTTGCTTTCATCACTTTTATCAGCTTTAGAATAAGGCCTGGCAGGTGCTAGCAAAACATCTCGCACTGGCTTGCAGAGGGATCAGGTGAATTGCTGGAAACAGTGGCATGCAGCTGTGGCTAGGTGATGGCATGGCCAGGACAGGGAAGAACTAGCAGGACTGGCTTTTAATGACAGATGATGTCTGAATCATGAGAGAACATGAGCCTTGGGCTATTTTAGGTACATATAAGGAATTCATTAGGTGTGTGATGTTATACCTTCATAAGAATTCGTGGAATTTGTTTAACCTATCTTAATATGGAATAAGAAACTTGGGAAAGAATACCTGAAGCAGATAGATGACTTACATCGTAGTAAGTTGAAGATGATTAAAACGTGTTCAGCTTTTGTGCTTGTTTGACCAAGGATCAGTTCAACTCTGCCCTGGCTTACTCTGTGTGGACCTGCCAATACAATGGAGCTTCAGTACAGGTGTTGTTGCACTCTGATCTGCTGCAACAGAACTGATTGCCAGCCTTTCTGCAATCAGTGGTATTATTTATCTCTAGGGAACCTATACATGTTATTTGCAATACTTGTTTAGTGCAGAGGGAAGACTTGAATACAGCTGGAGCCTGGGAGTAGCCCAAGGACACAGTAGGATTAGGTCATCCTGCTTCTACAAAGATTTGGTCCTAAACTTTGACTTTACATGATATGAGTCTGGACTAAGTCTGAGAGACCTGACCTTAGAGACCTCCTTGAAGCAAACAGATGTTCCAAGGAACAAGGAGTGGCTGAGCACACTGTTAAAACCAGTGTACATCTTTCATTCACCTGATCTTGATTAAATTGTGCTGCTGAAAAGAAGGCCTATCCAGCATGGGTTTAACTTTGTCCTAGTCAAATTATTCCTTCAGAGATCAACTGGCGTGTATGCTGCACCTGCTCCTTAGGCCTGCTGAGATGGTTTAGCAAAATCTGTGTGTCTCCACCTCCACAGTGCCCTCGGGCAAACAGCAATCAAAATTGTAATCTAGTTTTGCCTGCTGTTAACTCAAACTGTAATCACAGTTGAAAAAGTCTTCTGGAAGAGCACTTACAATTTAACACCCTTGTGTTTTAATGAATGAATCATATTTGAATGCATTTTTATCAACTGCTTAAGAAGGTTGCCTAATGTCATTGGACAAATGATTGTGACTTTGATGGTTGTGACTTTGTCCTGTGAAAGAGGATGAAGCACTCTGCAACTGGCATGATAGCAGGACAAGAGCCAACCACTCCCAGGCTTCCTCTGCAGGAGTTTTTACCAAGGTACCATATACCTCAAGGGCTGGTTCTTCCTGCCTTCCTTGTTCCAGAATCCCCTGCGTCCTTTAGGGCAATGCATATACAGTTACTGTGTATATTGAAATGCAAAGTCGGATTATAAGCCTGTGGACATTAAACATGGTATTTATATTAGTGTAGTAATGTTTTATTCAAGATTCAACACATCCTCTCGCTTCTTTTAAATTTGTTCAGCATGTATGGTGGAAAGCATTAAGATACAGTGTAATAGTAATGCATTACTGTATCACAGTCCCTCTTACCTTTAGCACTAGCTTAAGGCTAGGTTATGTCTGCTTTAGCAAGTAATACAGCTCTGTGCATTACATGAAGAATGAAATAGCTGGTCCAGATGTCCAGGATGAGTTTTGGGTTGAGTTTTACTTCAGATTTAGCACCAAATTACAGAACTACAGGAGCAACAATTAAGAGACAACTCCGGGGTGTTCATCCCTGACCCTACAGTAAGAAGAAAACTTGGAGTTATCTTTGTGCTAAGGCAACCATAACCGTGAAACAAACAAAGTAATCATACTGATTAAAACCAGGAGTTTTTCTTGGAACAATATAAATTAGAAGCTTGTATCCATTTGAAAGGCACAAAACAAGATATTTCTTTCAAAAAGCTTTAGGGAAAACTACTGTATAAAACCCATTCAAACACCAAAAGTACATGATACATGAGATCTTGTAATTCTTTTCTTTAAACACAATAATTGCTAAACAGTTGTATAGTGATCTAGATAAACATATGTATTTTCTGTACACATCTAATGTTCTGCATTTTGTTTTTTCCTTAGGCAAGACAATTAACATGGGCTGTGCATGTTTGAACTGATTTTCATTGGGAAGTTCACATTTATATGGTGTCTGTTTTGTCTCTGTGTGAATTCCAGTCTTCTCTAATGTCTGTCACTGCTGCACAACAGCAGTGTAACATATTTCTTAAATGGTGTAAAATCTAATTGTGTGAAATCTAATTAAAGACTGCCTATCTTATAACCATTAATGCAAGTTGGACATAGCTAAACAATATTTAAGTAAGTCCTATCTTCATTTATAGTTTTTCTCCACAACCATTCCAGAAAGCTCTAGATAACTTACTTATGACTTCCTCAAGACAAGCAGCATCACTTCCTTCCAGATACTCAGAATTGTTTAGCGGGGCCACTCTGAACACCATTTGCTAGCAATGTGAATTTTCCAGTCCATATTGACTGGGTTTCTTTAAATGCAACTTTCTGTTATTGAGTGCTTAAAGACAATTTACAAAACAGTTTAAAAGCAGCCTGAGTGTATTTTTCCTTTTTTTTTATTTTTATTTTTTTTTCACCAATGTTAAAAAAATACCTCCTAGATTTACGAAACTAATTCAGTTCTAGCAGCAGTTATGGTCAAAAATAATTTGTAGTAATACCCTAACACTGGTCAATTTCTAGGGCAATTCTTAAAAAATAAATTACAACAAGAACAACCTGTCAGGTCTATTTTATGATACACAAACAGTAGGATTCTGAGTATTTTATACAGTTTTGCAGAGTAATGCAAAGGGAACGTGTATGCTGGACCTCTCTGGCTTCTGTTTTCTAAGCATTAGTTCAATGCTGAGGACTGTACTTGCTGGGACATGAGAAGCCTTTTTCATGTGAAGGGACACTGAAAGAATAAAAAAAATCCAAGGGGTTATAAGATGTGCAGAGCCCAACAATAGGGAAAGCTTCAATGGAGAATTTTTGCCCCAAGGTGATGCAGCAATACTATGCTTGTACATACATCACAAGTCAGCTCTAGTTCACGCAGCAAACAGTTCGCTATCATGCCATAAAAAGTGATGAGAATAAGAAATGAAACAGAGGTGATGGAGTCACTCTCCTCCTGCCCTTTATGGTACTCCATACTGACATAAATTAAATAATTATTTTAGTTATTTCTGCAAATTTAGCATGAGACTTGTATTAGGGCAGTGTTGCCTAGTACTATTTCCTAAAAAACATGCTTTTCTGAATCAGTGCAACTTTCCTGGTGTTTGTCTCTTACCTTTGTATCCTCAGTAGGGCCCAGCACTTACCTACCAAAGTGGATCTGCACTACGTTATTATTTAATGTTTGAGCTGAGACAAAATTGTCTTGATTTTACTGCTATTTTAGATAATTCCACAACAGTAATTTCTTAAGCATTGATTGCAATTGTGCAAAATGATTACAATACACAAATACACATAAAAGTGGGCTGAAAGCAAACAGTTAGCAGTGATACTATAAGTAACACGTGCTCAGAAGGCAACAGCGTGGCTTGTTTTCTATTCAGCATACTTTTTCAGCCTTATTTTGCTGTTGTACAGGAACCTTCCTATGTATACATATAGCTATATTTATCTTTATTATGCTCCTGCTGGGCTGGAAGCAGCCTGCTTCAACTACAGTATGCTACTGTTCAACATTCAGAAGTACTTAACAATCCAGAACATTTGTAATATATTTTCAACAACAAGCTGCATGATATTGTACTAATTTTTGCTATAAGCTATTCAGTAGCATACTTTTTTTTTTTTTTTTCTGAGAGTGAGTAAACAAACATCATTAACTTCAGAATTTTTATTAACAGGTTCAGAAGAAGGACAACCGTCACATGGATTTTAATGAAACAGAAATCGACCTCCTTGAAATAGAACAGCTGCTAGGAATATGAACTCCTAGAAAATACCAAACATTTAAAAGAGCTTGAAATACTGAGTTCTCTAGGGATTTGTATGAGCCCATTTCCTTCTTTTGTATTAGAGTACAACCTCACTTGTAACTAGCTGTAATACTGCACATTCTTTTTCCTAAAGGTAACACTAGGCTTCAGTTCTCTCTGTTTGATTCTGTACACGAGGCTGAATATCAGATTACAGAGTAGTTCATCAGAGAAGACACACTCGAGTATGTCAGCATTTTACCTGGAACAGACTGTTCCCATCTATACATGATACAGTTCAAAAGTCAGCAGTAGAAGAAGTCTCAAACTTACATACAGCACAAGCCACATCTTTGCCCATCTACAGCAAAAGCTGTATATAAAACCAGTTTCCCCAGCACTGCATAATGCAAGAATTAATACAATCATTTCTACCTGCCACAAACTTCATCATACGACTGCGTAAGTATACAACATCTTCTGAGCCATTCTGATATTTCCACTGCTCTGATAAATAAGTGACAAGTTAAAGGCAGTATCTCTTCTCAAGTCTGTCTGATCAGTTTCTATTCCCTGTAAAAATAATAATAATAATATAATTAAGTTACCTCTATGCAAAGTTAAGTATAAAATTAAAACTTGAGTAGCAGAGTGTAATCAAATCACATATTTGTAGTTTGCATAGGCTTTCAGTTGTACAGAAACAATAGTATTTCTTGTGCCCTCCCTCTGAGTTTCCGCCTGTTAATCACCAAAGAGTTATGTAATCACATACTCAAAACATTAGCTGTAAATTTGATAGACAACTCATAAACCAGAAAAGTTCTACTGAATTTGCCTTTGTATGTAGAGTATTTGTTTCTATAATCAGATTACAAATACTGCCTATCTCTTTTATATGGCTGAAATATTGCTGCTTTGAACACCTGGCGTTCAGTAACACTAATGTTTCTTACTTTACCAACCTGTCCCCTTTTCTAAATAAACTTGTAATTCTTCTACCCACTCATGTCAAAGCTAGGCATAAATTTTCTCTTATACCAAACTTGTAAATGTATTAGGATGATCTAATTCAGATCAGTTGCAGAGCAAACCCATGGCATTCTTAATCTTCTGCTGGTGCATATCACTCCAGCATGCTGGTTTATAAAACAAAAAACTTCCAGTTATAAAGTACTGTATGCAATATATATTAAGTTCAGCTATTTATTCAGATCAAGTTTGGCAACCTTTTTTGCTGCTACTTCAAGCTTATTAGGAAATCCCTCAGAATACTTAAATCTTTGAAATTCACACATGCATAAGTGTGTATCAGGTTACAATCAGACCTGGGTTTCCAGTGACAGGGAATTACAATACAAATTGTTCTCAACTAGAGATCTTATGTTCTTAATTTAACTATGGCTGAGAAATTAACGTTGACCTGACTCTACCTGCTATATATAGAACTTACAAAGATACAGTACCTCCAGGGTGGGAGGAGGAAGTTCAAGTACTTTTTGGTAATAGTGGATTGCCAGGTGCAGTAATCCCAGCTGGTGAAGACTACGGCCAAGGTTGTAGAAAGATTCTTGGCATGGTCCACGTAGGTCCAAATACCGGAAAAGGAAGGAAAACCCCTGTACACATACCATGCACATTGTGAATGTTCCCATTAAGAAGACAGACACAAAATACACTAGAGAAAAGACATATAAATGTGTGTATTTGAACTTCTGATCCATGCTTTCCCACATTCCCCCAGAAATCACATTTGATTGTTGAGACTGTGTAAACCGTACTGTCAGTCTCAGTACCATTGATGGCACCAGGCGTATACATATATGCATATATATGTTACAAATTGAGCACACAGTTACTTAGTATAGTGATCTATAGCACTAACTTGCTAAACAGATATGTAATATACACATACACAAACATAAAAGACCAGTTAATGTTCAGAAGAGTTAACTGTCTTAAAAAACATGCAGCTAAAGGACAGGCTAGAGCAAGATCTTAAAAAAAATATATACATTAAAAGGTCACCCTCCTCCATCGGTAATTTTGTTGTTGTTCTTTGTCACTGTTTTTTTAAAAACAATAAACCTTCATTCCCTGTCCTCTCTTTGCCTTGGATAACAGAAATAAATGGTTAAACTCTACTTTTTGCTGAACTCTGTGAAGTTCTGGAATGTAAGTGTATTCTTGGTCTTGAGCTCTATGTATTTACTTCAATATCAATTACCAGGGCAATTACCAGCAGGTCATTTTATAAAGTAGCTAAGAATAAACATCACTGAATAAAAGCATGAAAAAATTCATATATCCTAAGCAGAAGGCAAGAGTTCATGTCACTTGAAGCCAGCAGATGTTTTACTGCTATGTCCCCAGCAGAGTTTGGAAGGGTGCTCATACCCAGCAATGCGAGTGCTATGCCTTAACAAAACAAAGTGCTCTGTAAGGGTTAAACTTTCTTGCTTTTAGTTCAGAATTAAAATATATAATGATGAATTTAAACTGTGACCAGCAGAATCCAAGGTATAATCTCCCTGCCAACCCTAGCCTGAATACCTGCTCCTCCTGTGGATCAGACACACAAGCAGGACCCCACAGGGACTTCGTGCCCACTGGGGTGCTGATGGTCCAGAACACACAAAAGAGGGCGATGCATAAAGTGACAGACCAGGGGAACAAACTGGTCTTGCTAATATGCTGACATGCTGTAACGCCAGAGAAGTCATTTTTTTCCCCGTCTGAAGGATGTCACTGCCTACCAGCTTGGAGTATTGTTCATTGCTCAAGGTTTGTATGATGCTATAAAGACAAACGGCTGCCTCCCATACGGAACACAAGGGAAAAATAAAGGCAGCTACAGTATTATTTTATATTAAAATGCAGTGTTTTACTTTGCACTGAATGAGTCCTGAGGGAAACTTAGGGAGGATAGGTAGAAGAGAGGAATTCAGAAGGCAAAAAAATGGAGCACACAACTTTTTCATCCTCTCCTGTGCAGAAATTTACATTTCATTTTACTATCACTTTGGAATGTGATGATTCCATTGCAAATAGAGGCCTTTCTTTCCAGGGACCATGTTGGTAATGAAAGAAGATAGCTCCTTCCACATGAGGAATTAGTTCAGACGCTAGCAGTTAGCGATTGTAATTTAGGTCACCAGCACGTCATTGTGGCTGAATTATTAACTACAACAGGAGCAAGAGAGAATGCGAAAAAAAAGTGTCATAAAAGTAAGTAGTGAGAAGAGAGAAAAGCAGGGAACTGTATCACCGGAGGGTAACATAAATAGGACGTTGTTCAATTACGTTATAAAAGGATAAAGTAGCAGCCCAGATAAGAAAGGAAAGTTATTTACAGAAAGAAGTGTCTAAATATATTAAAATTAGGCCAAAATCCGCAAGCCTCAAATGCCTTGCATTGGATAGTAACATAACTGGTCTTGTTTTAGAGTAGCAAAGGACCTACAGCTTTTGTGAAATCCAATTAAAAGCTACAGTGTTACAGCAATTTGCTGTAACAAATGCTACAGTGTTGCAGCAATTTTACAAGTCATGACGGCTCAAGATCCTCATCATAGGCTGCTGACTCTGAGCTCAGTAGCCACAGTAATTAAAAGGAATTCAAGTTAATGAAAAATACTGGTAGAGAGCACAGGAAATTGCTTTCAAGATTCTGTCTGGGAATAATCAGCCTGTGTTTTGTAACAATCTGGCAGATGAAAGAAAAACCAAGAATAAGAAAGCTGAAAAACTGAGGGTAGCCTAGACTGGAGCTCATGAGATCTTCATGTTAACAGCTATGCAGAAGCACCCAAAAGGGGAAAGAGAAAAAGACAACAGAAAAAAACAAACAAACAACACCTTCTAAGTCTGGAGTTTATGAGAAGTATAAGATGAGATTCAGATGGGTGTAGCTTTAGCTCAAAAGCATACTCATCTGTATTTATGTTTCACTACTTCCCTCTTTTGAAATGAGTTACTAGTTACGAGAAGTTATTTAAACACAATAAGTTGTTGCCATCATTGTCTGTAAGATACAAAGCCAGGAAACACTATAGGTAAAAATTACTAACGTACCTGAACTAGAAGAGCATGCCTTTTCAACACGTATTTCTGAGAAGCCATATGGATGAAAGTTAATCCGATGCAAAGACTGTACAAAGGCTCATCGGGCTTTGCACGAAAGGCTTGCACATACTGTCCTAAAAGCAAATAGCTAAATCAGGATGTTTGTTGCAAAAAACATTCCTTGAGAATATAAGGATGAATAAGTAAATCTTCAAATAAGAAGTGCAAACTACAAAAAGAAACAGTTTAATATACCTGCTTAAAAATACAAAGAAAACAAATCCAGGAATTTATATACTGGATGTGTGGAGAATTACTGCTGTGTACAACAGTTAGGTTTTCAAAGTTCGGTTTTGTTATTTTGATTAAACTGTCACTGTTTATACCAGCTAGTTCTAGCAGTACCATGGCTAGAATAATTATGCCCAAATACACCAAATATTAGCACCTTACTGACTAAAAAAAAAAAAACAGTATTATTTAAAAGCATGCAAAGATAAGTGAAGTAGTGAAAGATTACTGTCCCTCACAGTGTGGCCCTTGGTTCATGACTACGGCTTTCATGTATTACCATGAAAACAAATAATTATTACTACTGGACAGCTATGGAACATGCATATGTAGATTTTATTTTAACAAAACCAATCATTAATTCATGAAGAAGACTGCATATTAACTACTTCTCACTTCTTCACAGTATGACTTCTTTTTGAGACAAAACAGTTGCATGCTCCATCTCCAACACATCTCAAGTGTGACATTTGGAGGGCTCATCTGACAACAGTAGGTGTACTTCCAAGGCCTGCTTAATATGTCCAACCAACTTTATTTGCTGTTTAAGTTGGTCTGATTCTGTCTTTCTTGTTATTATCATCAGCCTTCAGTTATCTTTGCAAGTGGGTTATTATTGCCACATGTGCTAGACTTACCAGCTTAAGTTTTATTAGCAAAACTATTTAGTGATGCTTTGATTTGTGTACAAAATAATCAAACCATCAGGCTAATGCTATGAAGCCATGCATAATTTTATGATGTATGAAGAAAGTCTGTAAAAGAAACACTGAACTGTATTTGTCAAAATTAGAACAGTGATGACATTACCAAGAGCATGCTTGAAACTGCCAGAGACGAATGCATTATGCCCGTTTAGGACACACAATGCATGATTATCAGGATTTTTCAGCATTAAGCGGAGACAAAAGCGATGGTGACGGACGTCCTGAGATTGCATAGTAACTTGATTGAAGATGTTCCAGAGCTGAGGTTTATTGACATTTTCCATTACCATTATTCTATAGAATGAAACCCATACAATAAATTAGTAAATGTTATAAAGTAAATATTATGTCTGCAATAAAAACAGCCTAAGGGAATCAACAGCAGATCAATGACCGAGGGAAAGTTGACGATGAAAAACAGAATGAAGGGTTTTGGCCAAATCAAACTATCTACTGCATTATTTTGGAATCAAAGGCTATCAGAAAGCTCCTTTTGTTTCAACAGGCTTATTGGTTTTAGGGAAGGCAGGAAAGCATTAGCCTGCCTCCTTCAGAAATCCAGCAGTATGACTACATCCTCAGTGGAAACAATTAGAGACCAGACTGTTCGGCTTTGACAATTCCCCACCTGATATAGTTGTATGCTTTTCTGAAGTTCTTGTCCAGAATTGCAGCAGAGAGCCCAAAGTATTCCAGCTCCTTGCGCTTTTGTCTATCATCATAAAATGAATAATATTCCAAAGAAGAATCTACTAGGAGCTCTGCCTCCTTGTACCGGGAGAGGTCACACAAGGAATATATAGCCTTCAGGAGGAGGTTCCACCAGTCATCCTTTGTCAGAACACTCGTGAGAACAGCAAAAATTGCTAAAATATTAAAGTCAGTAAGTCCAGAAAATTAAAACGAGATACTCTTTTTTAAACAAACAGACATGCATATATCAAACTGATCATTTAGACAAAATAAAGGTATTTACTTTTTTCCCCCCATTTAAGTGCAGTTCATAAAAAAAAAAGGAAAAAAAACAATCAATCAAAACTTGGGAACAAATGGCAAAAAATACATACAGTTAAAGCTGTAAACATACCACAGAAATGCATTAAAGTTACCCCTCTTCATCTACCAAACATTGCTTAAGAATGCGTAGTATGGCTCAACCAAGTCTGGCCAGCTCAAAAATCACAACAATTTTTAAACACTTATTTCTAATATTTTCCAGAGTTACAAGTATTATAGTTGGGCTGAAGGGAATCTTGGACCATACAATCTCTAGAGGTCCTTCTCGACCTAAATTATTCAGTAATTTTATTATTTTTCTCTGAATGTGGATTGTTCCCTGAAGTTACGTTGTCTTCATTTTTGCTGCTTTCCTTGCCCTACAAATAAAACAATGCTAACATGAACTGCATGGATTTAACATGCAAAATAGTAACTTTTATTTCGTTTTTCAGAACAAAGGGGTTCATCTTCTTGATTTATTTTTAATAAAATGTTACCTTTTGCATCGCAATTTGCTGCCTCTTGGTCGTCATTATCAGAAATTTTATCCCTTGACACCTTAATAAGATAGAGGTGTCTCTCTCCAGATTTGGAACTAGATATCAAACACACCTGAGCTCTGCTCATTGCTACCTAGAAACAAATTGAAGGGCAGCATTTCAGATTACATTAATATCCTATATTAATATCCTACGTCAAAATCAGTTTCATTGCCGATTCGTCTTGCTCACACTGTGTGCCAAAACCATCTGCAGCTTAGAAGCGCCACAACACAGTAAGCTCATGAGAGAGAACATGTCAGCTATTCAGATAGTACAGTAAAATAGTAATGACTCTAATGAGATGGATAAAATCAAGGCCTAAATATTCCCCTCCCTCACTTCCAAGTTAAAGAAAAATAAATAACAGAAAACTACCACCACCACTGCTGTACTTGCTAGCTAAATAAATTCTTCTTTGCTCACTAAATAACAAGAAAAAACAGATTAGTAATTCAAAAGGAAGTTATGGAAATACAAACTAGTATCCGCATAAAAGTAAATCTAAAGAAAACATTACATTGACTGCTAAATAGGTAAAAAGCAGCTTTAGCATTTGGTATGTTCTACCTATATTCATAAACAGAGAGCTATTACGAACTCACAAACAATACTCTGTTCTGCACACCACAGGTAGCAATCAACAGTATTATGGGTCCCTAGAATTAACAGGCTCCCTGCAAGACTTTTATCTAACAAAACTATGAAAACATTAGCATATCAAAAACACTAGTTTTCTTCCCGGGTTTGTTAGTCTCTTGTCTTAACCCAACTCATAGCTGACAAGTTTGTTAAAGCAAAACTGCAAAAACTGGCTTACCTTCAACAGCATCGCCAGCATCGTAAGTAAAGTGTCTATGTAACCGTACATTTTGCCTTGGGAATACAACAACGTTGAACGATGGAGGAGTAGTTTTAATTCCTAGATGTTATTGAACATTATTATTCAACCACCCACAGAGAGAGAGAGTTTATAAAACTATTTTGACTCAAAAACAAAGAACTTTAAGGATTGTAACAGCTTCTAGAGAGTTGTAATCCTAGCTGCCACACATAAAAACTCTTTAAACTGCCCTGCAGTGATTACTATTTCAAATTCTTAGATTTCAGAGAGACTGAGCATCTCTCTTACTCATGGTGATAATGCTGCTGGAGAACGGATATAGACCTTTGCTAAGATAGCACTTACAATCAGTAGAGGCCAAACCATCTATCTAGTCTGCATGTAGCGTCTGCTAATCAACCTGATAGAAAGTCATTGGTGTCAAGACTGGTTCTCGGTGGCCAAAAGGTTGTATGCAACATAAATTAATCAGGTGGGGCATTTTAGTGACAAAAAGGTCAAGGAGAAAGAGCCATGAGGATTCATCCCTGATATCCTATAATGAATCATTCACTGTGCTGCAAAAGCTCACCATCCTATAGATAAGTGTCAATCCCTGGCCCTATCTAGTTGATATCTTTGACCCCTACCATAGTTCAGCAAATATCGTATCATAAACTAGAAGTACAGAGCACCTTACTCACCTGCTGAGCAGCATTAGCATCCTGAGCCAGTGTATCTGGATCATACATGGGTTCCAGAGCCTCCAGAGCTTTTTCAGGCCGACCCAGTTGCTGCTGAAGTGTTGAAAGTGAGATTCTTGCATCCAGATGCAACGGCGCAAGATCAACAACTTTGGCATAGCTCTCCGCAGCACGCTCCATGTGTCCCAAAGCCTTCAAGCATTCTAGATACAGCATAAACACCACCACACTTAAATGGCAGAAAAAGAAGATTTGACGCAAGCAAAACAGTTAACATAATTTTCAGATGCTCTTCCAGTTAAAACCACTCAAAATATGAATTATTAAAGTGAAAATATTCAGAAATACAAACTGATGCATCTGTAGTTTCACTTACAGCATCGTCAGTTGATACAGAATTGAATGGAGAACAGATGCTGTTCGCTTAGATGAAAATAAAGTATTTTTAGGTGAAGGAAATTTCAGTCTGCAAGAACAAGAAAACCCTCCATGACAGGGCTGTCATAGTAAACTCCAATTATAGTTTTTGCAAATACAAATTGTTGTTCAACACTTGCATCTAAATTCCAGTGATTTTAGATAACGTTCTCTGGAAATGCTCAGCAGTTTCCTATCACCTCTCAGTAGCACACATGTTCAGCAGCCCTGTTTCTTCCCACCTGCATGCCGAAGCCAGACAACAGCCAAGTTGTATCGTTCAGAACAGACAAGGGCACTCAGGAGAGGCAGTGCTGAGTTGTATTCACCAACATCCAGAAATGCCTCTGCAACGTCCAAATACAAGTCACCCATTTCTTCTGGATTTTGTTCTACCAGAGTGGTCAAGAGAGGCTTTAAAAACAACAACAAATAGTAAAAACACAAATAAGCAGCAACAACACCACTTAAGATATGTTTTTGGAAGCTCACCTTTTTATGCTATGATTTTTATTCTCTTTGCATTCTGAACTACACTGCCTTTTTTAATGTTAGTTTAAAAGTGAAAAATAAAGATAAGAATTTCACAATTGCTGAATAAGCCCTATTTGTCTGTTCTAGACATTTTACATCTTACCCATCCTTACCTTTCATAAGAACAGTCTTAGGATTTGGCAGGGCTTTAAAACAAAGTAAAGATATGTCCCTTAGTGTTCAAGAACTTTGCAATGTCTGTCACAGCACACAGGCAGTAATTTACTGTGCCTTAGTAACACTTCCAACTGAATGCAAAACATATAAGGACAACAATAGCATTTCTGTTATTAGACGTTTGCTAGGTGTCTGTCTTGAGGTGGGAGGAAAGCAAAAAATCTCCATAGCCCTCTCAGTGACCTCAGTCACAGAATCACAGAATAGTCTAGTTGGAAGAGACCTCCAAGATCAGAGAGTCCAACCTCCGACCTAACGCTAACAAATCTTCCACTAAACCATATCCCTAAGCTCTACATCTAAACGTCTTTTAAAGACCTCCAGGGATGGGGACTCAACCACTTCCCTGGGCAGCCTATTCCAGTGACTAACAACCCGTTCAGTAAAGAAGTTCTTCCTAATATCCAGCCTAAACCTGGCATAACTTTAGCCCATTCCCCCTCGTCCTGTCACCAGGCACGTGGGAGAATAGACCAACCGCCGCCTCGCTACAGCCTCCTTTCAGGTACCCGTAGAGTGCAATAAGGTCACCCCTGAGCCTCCTCTTCTCCAGGCTAAACAGTCCCAGCTCCCTCAGCCGCTCCTCGTAAGACTTGTTCTCCAGGCCCCTCACCAGCTTCGTAGCCCTTCTCTGGACTCGCTCAAGCACCTCCATGTCCTTCTTGTAGCGAGGGGCCCAAAACTGAACACAGTACTCGAGGTGCGGCCTCACCAGAGCCGAGTACAGGGGGACAATCACTTCCCTGGACCTGCTGGCCACGCTGTTTCTTATGCAAGCCAGGATGCTGCTGGCCTTCTTGGCTGCCTGAGCACACTGCTGGCTCATATTCAGCCGACTGTCAACCAAGTCATATGAAGACAGCAAAAATCACCTGCTTCGTTAATTTATCTTTGGATTTCTTAGTTGATTTCTACTTACATTGAGTGGCTCTAGGATGTTCAGGTGCACCAAACACACCATCAGCTTGACTGTGATATCGATGGGAACCCCCTCAGGTATGCAGCAGCTAACCTTCTCCACAGCTGTGAGAAGACAACAAATTTCTTTCTGAACCCGTATGTTTTAATAAGTATCTCCCATAGCCCCACATCCCCTCCAGGCTATGTTGAGCAACAATCAAGAAAAGATATTCTCAATGACTAGCAAATGTTGGTGTAGGCCTACACTCTTCCCTTCTTTTGTATCTTTCCTGATTGACGGAACAACTGCATTCTACTGACTCTGATCCTTATTATTTCATTTGAAATACCAAGTGCTATCAGTCTGCATCGACTTCAACAGCAAGATCCTGTACGATGTGTTTGGAGCCTTCCCCCTCTGTTTTAAGATGTATTTGTTACATAAAGCCTTCCTTTAACAACATAGGCACCTGTACCCTCTTCTCCTTGCTTTCTCAAGGAAATATCTTGTATTAAGTGGTAAGCCCTGTATGTCAGGGACCTGGCTATACACATTGTTAAACACAGTTGTCTACAAACTATTACATAACACCTAGAATGAACACAATCTGTTGAGAACGCAAGCACAAGACAAAGTGCTAGCAAATTAATGGTCACCCAGTAAAACTACACTATCATACTGCAAATGCAGTCACTAAACATCTTAAACTACCCTGATCAAGTTCTCCTTCACCTTAATTCTTACACTGAAAATTGAAAGGGTGACCATTACAACCTAGGAAAACAGTGATTTCCAATTTAAGGCTTCCCTATGACCTTCTACATCCACATCCAATTACTGCATGTCACTGCATATTACTGCATGCAGACTAATTCATCATTCTCTGAACATCTTAATGCCCAACACGAGAGCAACTATTCACCTGTCAGTATATTCATATAAAATAAAATAAAAATCATTTTCAAAGTGGGTAAGCCCTGGGAGAATGCTTTTGACTTGGGTGGCTGGTTGGGTTAAAAGTAAATATTGAGTAAAGACAACAATACACAAGGAACATTTTCTAGACAGCCCTATTTTCCTGCTGTTAGAAATCTTTCATGATTTTGCTATGATTGCAACCTGATTCCTGAGAATATGATCAGTTCATAGAATTGTACTAGATTCAACAACTAAATTACTTACCTGCAGTGCTCGATTCAGCAGCTGGATGACTTTGGCTGTCAGTCACTGCCGCCTCCTGGCTTTCTTGAGTTTCTACCACTGATGCTGTATCTTCTTAAACAGAAACAGATTACCCTGAGTAGCACTGGCTAAGCCAAAAGTTACTTAATTTTGAATCCACATTTGACTGGTAGCTTACTCTTGTTTAAAACTGAAAAGTGTATATTGTTCTGAAGGACTGCAAAGCGAGAAGCAATCAAAAATAAGTTTTAAAGCAACAGGTGGTGGGGAACCAAGACTTTCTGTAGTTTAGAAGCTTTGTCTTAAGAAATGATATACTTCAGATAACTTGACAATACCGTGTTTTAATTCCCAGACTAGTTACAGTTGTGCTCCTTGCTCCTTGTAAGTTATCGTTTCCTATCAGCACAGCTGTTCTGAACACCATGTTCTCTGATCATCTATATTTTCATCTGCTCTATTGAAGTAAAAAGCCAACAGGAGTATCTTATACCTGCGTTAGGTTTGGCCCATATTGCTGAAACAACTGACCACCTGAATCATAGAACAGACTGCCTGCGTAAGAGTTGGCATGCTGCAATCAAACAGAAATATGTTCAGACTTGAGCAATGGCTTTCATAAAGCTGACTTCTCAAAGACCATCTATTTTATTCAAGTCACAATTAAAGCCTAATATCCCTAGGTATTGGTACAAACCAAAACATTTAAATGTTTAACAACAGAAGTAGGATTTAAGAAGAATAGTTTCAGGTCAAAGGTTGATATTCTTGAGTATAGATGCCACTAAGTTTATCTGATTTTTTTCCGGAAGCTATTTAGCTAGCAGGAATAACTGGCCTGATGTGAACACTCAGAGGAATGTTTAGAACTTTAAGAGGCCTCCAATTGCCTGGAGAGCAGTCCTTGTCTCTAATGAGTCACTGGGGCTAATTGGATATCAGAGTAACTCCTTATAGAACTCCGAGGTCATGGCACTTAACTCATTAAAAACATTGAAGAGTTTGAAAAGAGAAAAGCCTGTCATCATGCATCAAAAACACTCTCAGGAACTGAAAAGGTAACGGAAAGAAAAATGTCACATTAGATGAACAGAAGGGTCATACTAACCGCTTGTTAGCTATTTACCTTTTTTCTCCTCGGTAGAACACTTTTCTGACACTTTTTTTTCAAGTACAATTCCTGCAAAATCAGTAATAACCTAAAACAGAAAAGTAACTCATATCATTCTAAAGATTTAAAAGATATACAGAGTACCCAGTCTACATGACAGTTGCTTTAGATATCACAAAAGTTTTCCGAAGAAAAGTGGTCTCTTTAGCAAATAAAACAGTTACTTTCATCCTAACCAGAAATTTGCTTTTTTAATTAAAAAATAAAAAAATAAAACAACAAAATAAAAATAATGATAATAATAATAAAAATATTAACTTATTTTATACCTTCCAGAAGATAGAAAAAGAAAGCAAAGCACCAGGTAAGTAGCTAAGCTCTCCACAGACCTTTCCAAAGTGCTCCAACGCTTGCTCAACCTAACACACTGCAAGGAAACTGCAAAGGTTGTCTCATTTAAAAAAAAAAAAAAAAAACACTCACAGCTACATAGAGTCAGATGCTTTACAGCAACCCTGGTCATACATCATGACCTCAATAAAACTAGCACAACAGAACAACTACTTAAGAAAAATAAAATCAAAGGCAGACTAGCCAAGACATTCGCTTGCCAATAAGGAGGTATGAGAGGGGAAATGCACAAGTGTAAAGGATTGTTGGTCTAAGACCCAATGTGATTTGGTATTTTTGTTCATAAATTGTAAATATTTAAGTCACTACTGCTGCCAAAACCAGAGTGATAAATAACTACAGAGTACATGGCCCTCAGGAGAACAAACCAGATGACTGTATTAAGGCAATTACTTTTAAAAGGCCCGGTTAACCAACTAAAATACAGACTCAGCTATCTAGGAGCAAGAAACAACATCACAGGAAAAAACCTGGGAGAACAATCAAGAACAAACATGGAACAGTTCCACAACTGAGCACTATGTTAATAAATCTGGTACCCAAATACTGTGTACACAGAATTGACTGACTTTTAACCTAGAAAGAGGTATAGAGAGAAGAGTCAGTGGAACTGCTTGCAGGCTAGTAATACTTTATACTGTCAGAGAGAGAGCTAAATAAAATCTTAGGTAAGAAAAAAAAAAAAAAAAGAGGTAATTAAATAAGAAACTTTACAAGGAGAAAGTCCCAATTATTAGTGGTTCTTAGCTCTATTTGGGAAAGTATAATAATGGCCAGATACTTACGATGTTCCTCTGAAAGCCAGAACAAATCAAGTAGGAAACATGCCGCAGAAGTGAGAGTGAATAACCACTAGAACAAATATGCAACCTTTGCCAATTCCTGATATCTTTGAGTCAAGTTCTAGAGTCTTTCTGGAATGTGTGCTTAAAGCAAAAATTATTAGTCATAACACAGGTATGCCAGATAGAGCACAAGGGTCTGCATTTGAAGCATCAGACCATTCAGTGTCACTATTTTAACCTTCACCTTCAAGAATTCCCTTTGCTGGTAGTACAACAGATACCCAAATCAGCTTGCAGATCTCTTCTGGCTACTAAGGTTATGGCAATTGTAGAGAAGGAGAGAAGGGACCCCAAAATGTTAAATCTAGAACAGCCCCCTTCTGTTGATTGCCCCTTCTGTTAACTTCAATGCTGATCACTACAGAACTAATCTGTAAGCAAATAGTATCTGATCATCTCTACCACTGTAGAAATATGACCATATTTAAGCACTACAGGAATACAAACTACCCATCCTGAGTGGCATAGAGGTGATGAACACAATACACAAATGCATTTAATTCTCCATACCGCCAGTGCTTTGTCATACTGTTTGGAGGAAATATATAATTCAGCTGCTATATTAACATCTTCCATGGAGACAAGACTCTGGTGTTTAGTAAAGGCTTCTTCTATTATCTCGATAGCAGAGGTGACATCATTGGCTTCATAATAACTCCTATAAAATGCAGATATGAAACATTAAGTATTTGAGATAACTGATAATATATCCTTTGACCACTAGCAAGAGGCTTTTCATATTTCTTTGCCTTTTTTCTTTGTCTTTTTGAAATTATCTTAATTAGGGAGAGTAAATTACAAAAGATGGTGAGAAAGAGGGTAGTTTTTCTTTCCTTATAACTTTTGGCAATTTTCATGTATTTCAAACAATTACCAAGAATTCCCTACATATTCAAATAATCCCCTATATGTTGGGATGTTACAGGAATTTTCATTCAGTATCCCTTGCCTCAAGCCAGGTTATCATTGATGTGTTGCATTAACCTAGTTTTACAAAGAACTCCAATAATCATATTGTTACAATACACTTCCTGCATTTTTGGTGCATTTCACAACCAAAAAAAAACAAAAGACTTAACTGTCTTTGAAACAGTCCAATAACAGGTTTCTACAAGTTATGCATGAGAAAGCAGAGGCATGAAGCAATTAAACAACTTACTGAAAACTAAGATTAGAGAGCTACACACTTGAACACAAAGCCTCCTCTGTCTCAGGAAAATTTCTGTGACCTGACCTGCTCTCATTAGCAGAACAGCGGAAAAGGCAGAGATGACGACCAGATGATGGCAGAGGGGATGAGACTTGCTCCAGAAACAAATCATAAACTATACAAAACTATACTGCGTTGAAGACTGCATTTCAGATTTAATACCTGGTTTCACTCAGACTTGCTGGCAAGGAGATTCCAGGTCTCTAGTGATATTATACAGATACAATTGTATACAAGTGCAGTACATTTTTGTGTACTGTAGGTATGTTTTGTTCTGTGATGATGCAACGATCATGGACAGGACAATTCCCATACATCAGTCTTTGGAAGCATCACAACATTTGTGATGCATGGGTGCATGCTTGTATGTGGGTCATTCCCCGCAAAAACACCTGCATGATTTAAGCTACACACCCAGCTTCAATCACCTAAAGAGCTTTTAATACCACCTTTTGAGAAACTCTGGGAAACGAAATCACGCTATTTTTAAGTCCAACTTACTTTGCCATGTCTCTAGCCAACTGCATAAAACGCTCTCCATCAGAGGGAGACAGGAGATTCAAAACACGCCTGTAGCCATCCATAGCATTCTTATGTTCCCCCAGCTGTTCATACAGGCTTGATCTCTCCCATAGATAGCGCACGTTGGTTGGGTCATACTTCAGAGCTGCAACAGGAAAAAATATATTAGTAGCCAAGTTTAGAAAAAGGCAATAACAAATGTCATATTCGTCTACTTGATTACTCCACTGCCAAAGCCCTGGCAAACACCAGCAATTTTTAAGCTAACAACAAATAACAGAAAAAGCTGCATCAATAAATATCCTGAGGAAAGCAAACCAGACTGAAACACACGTACGTGCTACCAGAAGTAAATTCAACTAGGACTCTCTTCTCCAAAAACACAAGGCAACATCACTTGCCTACTGACAGAATATGAATGGACACATCATTACATGCACAAGGTTTTTGTAAGAAAAGGACAACCTATGATAAAGATTTGTGAATCTTTTACCAAAGTCTGGACAGAAGTACCAAAATCTTAGCAAACTGAAGCAAACTAAATTGGAAAGCAGGAGAAAACAACACAATGATTGCCATTAGCACCTAACATTTACTTTAAAATATTAAAATCACTGCTACATTACCTTTTGTGTAGCAAAAAACAGCCTGTTTAATATTATCCTGTTCTAGTGACATTTCTGCCAGTCTAACCCATTCCTCAGTGTCACTAGGATTTAAGTGAGCTGCAATCAGTTCGAACTGCAATGACTTCTCCATATCACCCTGGTCTTCATAGATCATGGCAAGAGTGGAAAAGGGCTCATGAGCAAGAGGAGCTACAAAAAGACAGAGAACAATTAAGAACTATTGTTTTAAAACCTACTTGAAAACAAGAAACTTGTCTTTCTTCAAACAACAGGTATCAGAATTAAATGAAACATCAACATTATTGTTTCAATTCAGAAAAAAATGCAGGTCAGCTTCCAATTCCTTTTTTATAAATCATTAAACAGCCTGACTAAACCTAACAACAACCATTTACAGCATTTTTTCTACTCTAGAAGTCATGCCAATAGCTGTTTACACTTTGGTTTTAGTTTTACAAAGACAGAAGTAATCTGTGGAAAGCTGAAAAATTAGGGTGACAGTTTCTTCTCTAAAGCAAAATAACAACATAAACGCACTGCAGATTCTTAATTTCATGCTAATTACACAATGACATTCTTTGTACTGAGTACTTTCATCATCAGTGAAGCCACACTGAATTTCCTGATGCACAAGACAATTTCACCCCACTCTTAAAGCCAGAATTTTTTAGCATTCTAAAATACCTTGTCGAATGATTTCCATGCACATCAGAATAGCCTCCTCACGTTCTCCTCGTGCAAACCTGATATTGGCCTCTCCCATCAGACCTCTCAAGGCACGAGGAAGTTTACTGCGAGGTCTTCTCTCCTAAACGGAAAAGGCATATTGATATTTTTATCAATGATGCAGCTGTGCCCAAATTCAGGAGACACCAGTCACACTTGCGCTTTACACAACCTAATAACCAATTATTTATGTGCTAGCAATATCAAAACGACCGGCCAAAATATTTGCTAATTTTCATAACTGACAGGATAATTCTGATATCTAAAATAAATAAAATCCAGACACTGGAAAAATCTACTTAATTATTTTTGAACATTTCCAAACAGTACTCTTCTAAAAAACAAAGACAGGATGCCAACACAAGCAGAAGTCTCCCACACAGAATTAGTTTCAGGCAAGTCTCTCAGGAAGTAGCTAAAATCATGCAAATTGGCCTTTTTTTACTACATTTTGCAAGATATAAAGAAGTTACACAGAGGTTTAAATACTTGCTTTCATCATTTTCTTGGTCTCTCGATTTAGGACCATCTCCAACACAAAAACATCTCCAGCTGTGGGCTGCTCAGGAGTTTCTTCTTCCTCTTCTTCTTCCTCTTCCTCTTCATCATCATCCTCCTCTTCATTTTCCCCAATCATGGATGCAAAGACTCGATGAACAGATTTACTGACGCCATCTGCAGTTTCTCCTGGTTGAGAAAGAAGCAGAAAAGGCTTATAACAATCAAAAGCACACACTGCTTTATTAGGACAAGTACAGAGAAAACAGAATTCTTCATAATTAGTAGCCCACTTAAAAGAGCTATTCTGCAAGAAAAAGACCTACAGAAATGCAGAAGAGCTTCTAACAACCTCTTTGGCTTTCAAACACTGGGTTATTCATCACCAATGCCTGGTATTCCCAGCCTCTAACATTTTTTGGATATTTGATACAAACAAACATAGGGATGAACACACAGAACCAAGCAATAGTTTAATTCAACATTTTTCTCGATCCATACAAGAGGAGCATATTAAGTAATTTTCAAGCACTGAACTGGTCAGATGGAATAAAGCTTTTCAGTTGAAGAGGCTGAGTAGACAATTACACTAAACAATAATGCAGCAGACAATTTTTAGAAATAATTTAAAGTAAGATCTTCTATCCACTCTATCCATGACAATGAGTACCTTTTCACTTGTGTAAATGCAAAATCCACATTATTAACATATCTCCAGAAAAAGAAATAACAAAATTCTTTAACATAAATAAACATATGATGCTGTATGTCCAAAATAAATATGCTTAAAGCATATAATTTTAGACATATTCACCTTTTTCTTTTTTAAATTAAAACCTTTAATTACAAACTTAACCCAGGGTTATAACTGCCCACAAGTTTATTTCAGTGCAAAAAGAGACTAAAAGCAATCATTTTTGCTTCGTTTCTCTTCATCTGCTAGCCATCAAAATTTATAGTTGGAAGGTTTGAGTTGGAGGATTGGGCATCTGAAAATTTGATAGAGACACACAGACAGAATAAAGTTGTGACTGAAAAACAAACCTACTATGCTTTGCCTATAGACGAGAGGAACTTTGGCTACTACACCTGGGTTTATACATTTGAAAGTCTTCAGAATATATTTGGTTATTTTTATTCTGACTAAAAAAGATTAATGTCATTTCTCTTATATTTCACTCTTTGGCTGTAGATAACAGAAGACCAGCTCTGAACACCAGTGTATCAAAAATGATTTTAACAATTAACTTTTCCATCATTTTTCTTCTAAATTCTACTAACAGCTCTTAAATAGTGATAAATATTATCAATGCATCCTTGATTCTACAGACTTCTCGAGACCTCTGTGTTCACCATGATAAGAGAAAAATTAACATTATATTATTGGGATACGTTTTCTCTTTGATAAAGACTACGTATATGAAAAAATCACGGGCAGAATACAGAGCAGAAGACCACAGCTTGGAAGTACTTCAGAGGAATCTGTAAAAGGCATCACCAAGGCATATGTAAGGTGAGATAATTTAATCCTCTTTTTAATATTTAAAAGAAGACCAAAAAAAAAGAGGAAGAATTGAGAATTTGCAGTGAAAGTAAAAAAAAAAAAGAGTCCAAGAAGCAACACAGAGATCAAAACTCACACTTTGCTATCTCACGGTATTGGTAATGCCACAAGATACACCCTGGCCAGTGCGGGAAGCACATATTCACCTTCTAAAGTCCTGGTGTCTGAAACAGACTGCAGTGCTCTAAGGCCCAGGCTCAAATCCAGAACCTGAGGCATGGGATCAACAAGCAGTGATACAAACTCAACAAAGTGCTACTCCTACCACTTCCTTCATTATGTAGGAATACCAAAGAAATTAAGGTTATTTCTTTAAGGGATGTAAGGAGACATTACCATCACAGTAACCGCACACAGAAAGCCATCGAGAGAATCCATAGCGAGGAATATACGGCAGAAAAATAAGGGAAGAAATAAACCTTGGCCCTCTAATCAGGACAGGAGATAAAGTGGGGGGTGGGGGGAAATAAAAAATAAAACATAAAAGCAAACTTTTTAGCTACTTTATTTTACTTTGGATGATAGTGCAGGCAGGCTACACTCTCATACAGGAAAAACAAATATTCTGAAACGCTCAAGTCTCAGCCAAGAAGGCTAGCAAAGAGATAACCACAGAAAAGCAAAGCAAACCAAAATACAGCTAGAAGACTTTCTGAGGTGCATTAAAAATTTAAAATATATTTGTAACTTCAGATAAAGACAATAATAGAGACCAGATGACTAGCAGGCCAGGAGGGGAACAAACGGAGATGTTCCCAGAAATAAATAAATAAATAAATAAATAAATAAATAAATAAATAAATAAA